>NC_057721.1:52347264-52370360 GCF_004010195.1 Chiloscyllium plagiosum
GGGAGAGAGAGAGGGAGAGGAAGAGAGAGGGAGAGGTGGAGAGAGGGAGGAGAAGGAGAGAGAGAGAGGAAAGAGAGAAGGTTGGCTGCAGATTTCTGGATGTTAACCGGGTTTTCTCTCTCTCTCTGACTTTGCTATGCTGAAGACACCAGCTGATCCCTTCGCCGTTACACACGGATCCCTCTGTGTGTGTGTGAGAGAGAGAGAGAGATCAACCTCCACTTCCTCCTCCTCTAAATTATTAATCTTTTTGTGTTTTTAAAAAAAAACCATGACAGAAAACCGAAAGCGAAGAGCAGGGTGCGAGCCCCGGAGCCGGCTGCTCTCACTCCACCATTACCGAGAGGGAGATGAGAGAGCGGGGGTTTAAAGGACTAGGCCTCGCTCTCTCTCTAAGTTATTGACAACATCACAGTATTTATTGTCCAGTATGGAGACAGCTCGCCGCCGGCTCTAATCCCAGCATTTAACCTCCTTCCTGTCCCTTTCTCCCCCAACATCCAGCCCTGACCAAAAGTAGGGTTTATGTCAGCACAGACCCCACCACCTTGTCCTGACTCAGACACAATCCTTTCTCCCGGCCTCTGCCAACTGTTTCATTTTTATTATTATTATGCTCACTTGTCTACAATCTCTCTCACTGTGTGTGTGTGTGTGTTATAACACTGGCCTAGCTCTCTCTCTCTCTGGCCTACTTGGGTCTCTCTCACACACACACACACCAACGCCACAACATGATCTGTTGTTTTTTTTAAACGAAAAAAAAAGGCAAAGCGAAAACAATCAATGAAAAGTTTACAGTCACATTGAAATGGTGGTTCTGGTACACACCTGGTGCTGGGGTCCCGTCCGTCCGGCGGCCCTTTTAAAGAGCCTCTCTCTCTCTCTCTGTCTGCTCCTCTCTCTTTCTAATGAGTGCTCTCTTCTTCCCCCACCCCCAGCTCGGGGTGCTGTTGGGTGAGAGAAGTTGTATGTTTTAAAAGTCTCTGCTTGTTGTTCTGTTGCTGGTTGCTGCCGTGCGCCTGACAGTCGGGAGAATTGAGGGAGAAGTTGGTGCTGCTGACTGGCTGCCCCCCTTCTCTCTCTCTCTCACTCACACACTCTCTCTCTCTCTCTCTCTCCGGCTGTTTGGACGAGGGCGAGAAGCTGCCACTACAACAGGGACCCTCATTGGTTGCCAGGCCCGAGCAGGAGCCGAGAGCAACCAAAGAGACAGACCGTAACAACTGGGAGAAACCTACACTGTTTAACTAACATTCTCTCGCTTATGAAAACATCTCTGTCTAAATGTGTGCGTGTACACAGCAAACCTGCATTTCTTTTTCCCCCTGTTGGTCACACGGGCACACATGCAGAAGGGCTTGTTTCAAGAAGAACTCGTTGTTTTTACTTTGCTCAAATGCGAACTACAGCAGTAGAAAGGGGAAGGGAGGGTTTCAAAGGGAAACGGGCAGCCCCGAGGTACGTTGTCCAGCCCAGCCCCGAGCAATGTACGGGATTTAGTGAGATTTCTACAAAATGTATGCGAGAGATATCGAGAAACAGAGCTGGCTGTACTGTGAACTCGTCATCAGGCATATTGCATGCGGTTTAACTAAAACACGGGAAGGGAGCAAGGCACACAGAAAGCATTGGGACATTTGCAACAGATGCAACATACAGTATGTAACTAGATCTCTGGAAGAAAAAAAAACCAATACAACCCAGACAAAGAACAATCTCTGAAACGGCGCTATAGAGGAAAAGTAACAGCAACATTTGATGATGCTTACTTAAAGTAATCATCAGATATATTGCATGATCGTATGTGAGAAAGGATCAAGCTTTGTAAGTCACATAGAAAGTGATAGTAATCTGAAGCATGTTCAAGAGCTTAAAAACAGTGCTTTACATTGAATTACCTCATTATAACACCGGGAGAGAGTAGACAAAGAGAAAACATGACAACATTGGAACTGCAAACCCTCTTGGCCCAAAGAGAAACCAACATTTGCTGTAAACTCTAAGAGTAAATCTGTCAAGCTTGGAACAAGGTAGGCCTGATAGACCAGTTGAAAAGCTTGAAAGAATTTTTTTTTCACGTGTGGGAAGAAGAGCATTATACCAGGTGGACTTGTCATTACATTTTCTCCATGTTAGCATTGGAATTAGCAAGCCGGAAATATAGCTATACATAATTGTTTAATGTTGGTAGATTTTAAACCAAGTGGGTGCTTGCAGTCAGAAAAAAAGTGTTATGTTATCAAAGCAATGTTAATTATAAGACTAATCATATGTTAATCATTCCAGTAATGATTCCTCAGAAACTATGGCAGTACAATATGGAAACAGCACTGGAAAAAATAAAGACCTGCAGATACTGGAAATCTGAAACAAAACCAGAAATTGCTAGAAAAACTCAACAGATCTAGCAGCTTCTGTGGAGAGAAACTAAGAGTTAATACTTGTTTAGAACTGAAATTGTGGAGTAATTAATGGATATTATCTTCAAAAAAATTACAAAAGATTTTGTGAATAGAAAGAATCATGGACAACTTTTTGCCATGGTATAATAAAATATACAACCCTATCAGGATAAGGGTTGGATTACATGTGAAACCCTATCAGGTTGGATTACATGTGAAAAAATAATTTTACAAACCTTTAAAATAATTTTCAATGCATTACATATTTAGTCTTACTAAAGCAAACTTACAACATAACCATCAAATATGTTCTTTTCCGTATCCAATGTTGAGTAATAAATAATTATTTCATTTACAGAAGAATAAAGATATTCCCTTGCCCACACCATAAATTGTGGACAATTTTTTTATTATAGAAGCGGTCACTGAATAGGGAGGCCTTTCAGTTAGCCGTGCCTTTCCTGCTTTGAAAAAGCAGTGTATGCCTGGTTTAATGTTCTCCACTTTCTGTCTGTAACTCTGTAATTTCCACACCCTCAAGGACCTATGCAATTTCCTTCTAAGAGGCTTAATGGAATCAGCTCCCTCCAACATTTCAGATAAACTATTTTAGAGTCCAATAACTCTGACTGGGAAAAAAAATTCCCTCACCTGCCCTCTAAATCTCTTAATAATGATTTCAAATTTTACTCCCAATTTATTAACCAATTTGCAACACGGAATACTTCTACTCATATCGACCCTAAAGCAGCGCTTATCATCTTGAAAACCACTACTGAATCCATCCTTAACTTTCATTGTTCCAAGGAAATCTGTCCTAACTCTTCCAGCCTTTACTCACAATTGAAGTCCTTCATGCCAGGTAAAACATGATAGCAAGAAACAGTTGGAGACACTGGATGATGCAAAGGCTACTGGGCCCTGACAATATTCTAGTAATACGACTGATGACTTGTGCTTTAGAACTTCCACTTCCCTAGCCAAGCTCTTCCAGTATAGTTACAACACTGGCATCTATCTGACAATGTGGAAAATTGCCCAGGTATGTCCTTCACAAAAAAGCATGACAAATCCAAACCAGCCATTATCGCCTCATCAGTCTACTCTCGATCATTAGTAAAGTGAAATAAGGTGTCATCAACAGTGCTATCAAGCAGCACCTGCTCTGCAAAAACCTGCTCACTGGCTAAATTTGGGTTCTGCCAGGGCCACTCAGCTCCTGATCTCATTACAGCCTTGATTTAAACACGGACAAAAGAGCTGAATTCCAGAGGTGAGATGAGAGTGACAGCCCTTGACATCAAGATCACATTTAATTGAATGTGACATCAAGCAGCCCTAGCAAAACTGGAATCGACGGGTATCAGGGCAAACTCTCCACAGGCTAGAGTCAAACCTGGCACGTAGGAAGATGGTCATAATTGTTGGAGGTCAGTCATCTTATGCTGGCGTTCCTCAGGTAGTGTCCTAGGCCTAACCACCTTCAGCTGTTTCATCAATGACTTCTATCATAAGGTCATAAGTGGGGATGTTCACCGATGATTGCACAATGTTCAGCACCATTCACAACTCCTCAGATACTGAAGCAGTCCATGTTTAAATGCAACAAGATCTGGATGATATCCGGGCTTGGGCGGACAAGTAGCAAGTAATGTTCATGGAAATGCAAGGCTATGATCATCACAAATAAAAGACAATCTAACCGTTACCCACCATTCAATGATTTTACAATTGCTATTGGCATCCTGTTGGTTACCCTTGACCAGAAACTCAACTGGATTCGCCACATAAACACAATGGCTACAAGACCAAATCAGAGTCAAGGAATACTGCAGCAAGTAACTCATCTCCTGACTCCCTGGAGACTGTCCACCATCTATAAGTCAGGAGTGTGATGGAATACTCCCCACTTGTCTCGATAGGTGCAGCTCCAAAACCACTCAAGAAGCTTGACCCCCTCCAGGACAAAGCAGCCCTCTTGATTGGGACCACTTCATAAATATCCACTCCCTCCACCACCGACACTCAGTAACAGCAGTGTGTACTATCTACAAAATGCACTTCAAAAATTCACTCTTGATTTTCAGATAGCACCTTCCAAACCCACAACCACTTCCAACTCGAAGGACAAGGGCAGCAGACACATGGGAACACCACCATCTGCAAGTTCCCCTTCAAGCCACTCACCTTCCTGACTTGGAAATATATCACCATTTCTTCACTGTGTCCAAATCCTGAAATGCCCTGCCTAATGGCATTGTGAGTAAATCCGCAGCAGATGAACTGTACTGTTCAAGAAGGAGCCACTACCACCTTCTCAAGGGCAACTAGGGACAGGCAATAAATGCACATTCCACAAATTAATAAAAAAGAAACTCCAATGCACCTTTCCTAAGGTTTTAACATCATTCCTGCAATGTGGCAGAACTGTTCACATTACACCAGCTAATCCCTGAACAGTGATTCATAATGTTTGTGATTCATAAGGTTTGAATATTCTCTCTTTGCCTTTATATTTTATTCTATTCATACATCAAAGCAATTGTCATGCTCTTTTAACTACTTTATAAACTTAGCCATCCACCATTAAGGACTTGTGCATGTTTTTATCAACATCTCTCTATTTACCTACACTTTTCAAAAGTGAGGTATTTGTAACATATGGCCTATTCATAAGAATGCTTTCAAAATTAGTGTAGACATCTTTACACAGAACCCCATCATGTTTCTATCCATTTCACTATTTCAGATAATGTTGTCATCCTGAAGCCTCTAATTACCTTCATTATAGCTTACCACTTAACCAATTTTGTCACATCTGCAAACTTTATAATGCTGTTGCTTACACCCACCAACAATGTAAAATGTAGTAAAAGGTTTCATATGGAAGTAAAATTTAATGTAAAGTAATGAGCTGATTTTTTTTTCTAAGTATGGTAGTGGGCACCACGATGTGTGCAATTTCCTCCACCAGCTCAAATAGGCAAATTCACAGAATCTTCTGCCAATCAGGCACCTAAGTAGTCACCCAGCAGACTTTTCGGCACTTCACCTCATGGAACATGATGCCTGCCATGCCTAAAGTTCCAAGCCAAGCATCATCGCCACTTCCGAGGCTGAGGTTTATGGCAGTTCATCAATACACAGGGGAGGCGATGACCTCGTAGTATTGTCAATAGATGATTAATATAGAGAGGCAACATTAAATATTGAATGTAATCAAAAATCTGGAATTTAGAGTCTAATGGTGACTGTAGTAAACCATTGTCGATTGTCATAAAAACCCATCTGGTCACTGGCCACCCGGGTGTTTTCCTATCTTCCTGGTGGTGGAATTTTAATAAAGATTCGTGCACTTTGTGTCTTTCACTGTGTCTCACACCTGCACACACACACCATGGGTGCTGGGGATAAAATAAGCACTACCGCACTTAGGTGGTAGTGTGGGGGTTAAATTAAGAAAAAAAAGGAAAAAAAAGAAAAAAAAACAGGAGTGTCTAGCCACCCGGGTGTTTTCCTAAAAAAAAAATTAAAAACCCATCTGGTTCTCTAAAGTCCTTTAGGGAGGGAAATGGCTTCTCTTACCTGGTCTGGCCTACATGTGACTCCACAGCAATGTCGTTGACTCTTCACTACCCTCTGAAATGCCAAAGCTTTCAGATGTGTCAGCCATTGTTGTTTGTTTTAACTGTGTCACTTTAATAAAGGTCACAATCACCTGATGAAGGAGTGTCGCTCCGAAAGCTAGTGTGTTTCCAATTAAACCTGTTGGACTATAACCTGGTGTCGTCATATTTAAAGACAGAGTATCATTTGACATCTCACTTTTATTAATGTAAAGTTACTTAATAATCAAGTAGGAAATTTAAAAACATGCGTTATTATTGCAATAACACTACTTAATATTAAATGTTGAACACATCATCACTTTATAGGGGAATATTTGACAATAATATCATAATTGCTGGTAAAATTTTTAAAAAACTTTTGTTTTAAAAGAAATTTCTTATGATAATTTTATTGAGGTTTGTTGTTTTTCTACTAAATTAATTAAATAAATAGGAAACCATCTGCTGATAAAAATAACCAAAGTATCTTGCATATATGCAAACTGTTTAAAGACATTCAACACAGGCTCATGACATCTCGGTCATGTCTGACTAATTTAATTCACTGTTTCGATGAGGCCTCTGACATGTTTGATAAGAGAGTCTCTGCAGATATTGTCTATATTAACTTTCACAAGACATTTGATAAAGTTTCACAAAAGAGATTATTAGTATTGCCACGCTACAAACCTGTGATGAAAGTTATCGCTCACAGAATAAAAAGGACAGTAGCAACATGAATACAAAATTGGCTGACGCTTGGAAAACACAGAATAATTATTAATTACTATTTTTCAGGAATGTTTGTAGCAAGTTCCTAAAAGGTCAGTATTGGGATCCTTGTTTTTTCTAATATGTACCAATGTTCTCAATCTTGATGTACAGGGAATAGTTTTAAAGTTTGTGAATTCTATAAAAGTTGGAAGCATTGTGAACTGTGGGATGAACAGTGCAGAACTTTAAAAGGTCAGTGCCAAGTTATAGGCGGCATGGTGGCTCTAGTGGTTGCTGCTGCCTCACAGTGCCAGGAACCCAGGTTCGATTCCATCCTTGGGTAACTATCTGCGTGAATGTTCTCCCCATATCTGCATGCGTATCCTCTGGTTGCTCCAGTTTCCTCCCACAAAGATATGCAGGTTCAGTAGATTGGCCATGCTAAATTTTCCACAGTGTCCAGGGATGTGTAGGTTAGGTGGGGGGATTAGTAATGGGAAATGCAGAGCTGGGGGGGGTGGTGAGATGTTCTTCGATGGGTCAGTGCAGTCCTGATGGGCTGAATAGCCTACTTCCACATTGTAGGGATTCCATGATTCCATGATTGGTGGAATGGACAGACAGGTGGCTGATGAAGTTCAATACAGAGAAGTGTGAGGTGATACATTTCGGTAGGAAGAGCATGGACAGAAAATATAACATAAGGGGTACAATTCATAAATGGTGCAGGAGCAGAGAGATCTGTGTGTCTTTGTGCATAGATCACTGAAGTTGGCAGGACGTGTGGAGAGAACAGTTATTAACCCGTACAGTATCCCGGGTTTTATTAGTAGTGGCATAACATACAAGAACAAGGAGGTGACATTGAACTTGTAGTAAATACTTATTGGACCTCATCTAGAGTATATTGTACAATTCTTGGCACCAGACTATAAGAAGAATGGCCTCACAGTGCCAGGAATTCATGTTCAATTCCACCCTCAGGTGACTGTCTATGTGGAGTTTCCCCATGTCTGTGTGGGTTTATTCTGGGTCCTCTGCTTTCCCCGCACAGTTCAAAGATGTGCAGCCTAGGTGGATTAGCAATGGGAAATGTAGGGTTACAGGAATACAGTAGGGGCTGAATCTAGATGGGATGCTCTTCAAGGATCAGTGTGGTCATGATGAATCAAATGGCCTGCTTCCACACAGTAGGGATTCTATGATCTGATTTCTTTCTTCAAAGTCATGAAGGAGCTGGATTGAGTAGATAGGGAGAAACTGTCCCATTCATAAAAGGACCAAGAACAAGATGGCATAAATTTTAAATGATTTGCAAAATAATCAAATGCAAGTGAGAAAACGTTTTTCATGAAGCGAGTGTTTTGGTTCGAGAATGTAATGCCCAGAAGTGTGGTCGAGGTAGGTTCAATTGAGGCATTCAAGAGGGAGTTGGATGATTATTTGAATAAGAATAATATGCAAGGGTGTGGAGCAAAGCAGGAGAATAGCGCAGGCACAATGGGCTGAATAGCCTGTGTTTATTGTGTAACAGTTATGTGATTCTATGAAAACGGAATGGGCCATGTGACCTGTTCTGAAATCTACCTAACAATAGGCCCTTGAAAGTGAGGCCTAGATTTATGATATGGGGGTGTGGCAGTACTTTCTGAACCCACAAGTTTAAACCCCGAGTTTGCCTCAGTCTAAAAAAGGTATTGAAAGCATTAGTTGTAAACAGTTGCACTGCAGACTGTCCATTTATGTATAAGATGAAAGAAAGTTGGAGTCAAGAATAGCTAACCAGCATTTCTAACTGGTAACACAGTTAATGTGTTTCATGTTGCCATGGGGAAGAAAGCAGAAGAAGCCTTTATTTTAGATCTGATTACAGGATTCTTCACAAATCCATGAACATTACAGATTCTCAGCACTTTTGTGAGGGCAACAGAAAGAGGGGGTTCCTTGGTTTTGTGAACTACCACAGCTGGAGAGAGAAAGAGATGCATCTTAGAATTCTGGGAGATTTTACCTGTCATGGTCAGAGAGGGTGAATCATTGGGACAGATTTGACTGCACCTAGTGGAATTAGGAAATTTTCCAAAAACTATGGGAAGCATCTGGAGGCAGTTACTACTTGGTAAAATAGGGAGATTCAAATATACTGGAAGCCATAAACTACCTGTGAACCGTTTGCTATTTGACCATGATTTCATGGAGAGTATGATATGTTCAAGGTTTGTGAGAAGATTTGTAGCTCGGGTGCTCGTTTCTGTGGTTCTGTTCGCCGAGCTGGAAGTTTTTGTTGCAAACGTTTCGTCCTCTGTCTAGGTGACATCCTCAGTGCTTGGGAGCCTCCTGTGAAGCGCTTCTGTGGTGTTTCCTCCGGCATTTATAGTGGCCTGTCCCTGCCGCTTCCGGTTGTCAGTTTCAGTTGTCCGCTGTAGTGGCCGGTATATTGGGTCCAGGTCGATGTATTTGTTGATGGAGTTTGTGGATGAGTGCCATGCTTCTAGGAATTCCCTGGCTGTTCTTTGTTTCACTTGCCCTATAATGGTAGTGTTGTCCCAGTCAAATTCATGTTGCTTGTCGTCTACGAGTGTGGCTACTAGGGATAGCTGGTCGTGTCGTTTCGTGGCTAGTTGATGTTCGTGGATGCAGATTGTTAGCTGTCTTCCTGTTTGTCCTATATAGTGTTTTGTGCAGTCCTTGCATGGGATTTTGTACACTACATGATATGTGATAATTATAAAAGGAGCACATTCCTTTCCAAGCTTTAAAACATAAGGTTGCCACAAAGATAGTGTTTAGTTAATAGCATTTTCAATCACTTGTTACAGTAAACCCATCAGCATTCTTTTTTTCAAGAGAAAACAGACCTAGTTTGTACAATTAAAAAGACTAATGGAACATTGGCCTTTATCTCAAGGGGGTTATAATACAGAAGTGAGGAAGTGATGTTGCGCTTGTACAGAGTTTTGGTCAGACCCCATCTGGTGTACTGCATTCAGTTTTTGACACCATACTTTAGGAAAGATATATGATTGGTCTCAGAGGAATAACAATATTAGTTCACCAGAATGATACTGGGAGGTTGAGGGTTAAATTAGTATGTCAAGTTGTATAAAATTGGTTTCTATTCCATTAGGCTTAAATAAATGAGGAATATCTGATTGAGGTATTTAAAATTATAAAAGGTTTCAGCATGATAAATACGGAGAAACTACCTTCTTTTAAGAGAGAGTCCAGAACAAGGCAATATAATCTTCTAATTAGAGCCAACGCAGATAGGAGTGAAAGAAAGAAGCATTTTTTCATACAAAGGATAGGGGAAATTCCGAGGTTTCATCTCATAGGATACTGCATGAGTTGAAATTTTTATGACTGAGATCAACAGATTTTTATTAGGTAAGGATATCAAGGGACTTGGCTAAAACGAAGCTAAATAGTATTGAAGTAAAAATCAGTCATGGCTTAAAAGAATGACAGAAAATGTTTGAGGGGCTGAGTGGCCTATTCCTGTTAGAGTATTTTTACCACAAACAGAAATGTTATATAAATTACTTCTCAGAACTGCCACAATAGACACTTTGTTAAAAACAAATGTAAAGAATGCATAACATCTATGTACAGAGATATTTACCCATATATAATTTAGTAGATTTAGTAAATGGGATGATTACTTCATTAAAAATCCATTGGGCATGATTTTGCTGCAAAAGTAGTAATGAAGTTAACAACATTCAAGGGGATTGATATGCAAATTATGGAGCACCTTTCACAACTGTGCATCCATATTTAAACATGGAAATATAAGCATTGCTATCCAATAATCCCTGATCCTCTAAATGTTTCCCAAAAATAATATCCTTCTATCTGAAGTATTATTCAAATTTACCAATGGTGTAAAAATGCAGTAGTTAGACCATAGATGAAGTCTCCATTCGAAGTACTATTTTAGTTATATCACAAATATTAATTACTGCCTAATTGCTCAGGCACTGAAAAATACTTTCCTAACCATTTTGGAGTCTCAGCTCTTCAGTGTTTAATTATGGTTGAAGATGTTTTGTATAAAACTTAATCCAACCTTTCTTTCTCTTTATTTCATCTTCTATCCTTTACTTGGCATTTAATGCAATATTTTAACTGACATTGTCTATCTAAATTTTATGTTACTCATTAGGCTGATATGCCGAAGGCCTGGCACGGATTTAAGTAAAAGCCTGGGGGAATCTTCCACACTGTTAGCACTGTCATGGCTCCAACATGCAAGCACTTGACTTCCTCCATTGACAGGATGGCAAACACCATGAGGGTCTTGTCTGACAAATATTCATTGCTGTCAGGTATTTGCTCAGATCTGTACCCCATCAATGCTTGGCATGGGTGCAGTGCAGCAATGGATACTAGGAGGTGGACCAGGCACTTTAACCTCCCTGCCAGGTGATCTTCTCCTCAAAAGTTACCCTCCTTAATATGTCATTATATGTGGAGAGGGAGGAGAAATGCCACCAAGACACCGACAAGGATTTATCCCAAAAGGTCTGTTAGCCATACCTTCCCTCAGCCAGTGATCCTTATGCCTGGACAGGGCAGGCCGCAAGGAGTGCATCTGCACCTTTGTAGGAGACCCTCAGCAACCTGGAGCCCTCTGGATCCCAAATCATCCAAGGATTGCCACTGAACCATTTCAGGCAATGGGACACCGCAGTCAGAAGGCTGCCTTCACCTCAGTTGTGAATGTCAGGCTGCATCTCAGCGAAGTAATAGAAGTAGAATGATTAAGAAAGTATAGGAACACAAGGTGGCACAAGTATTGAATTGATGTGTATGTCAAACACACTTCTAAATACATGTTAATTTCTCTTCACTCAGTATGTTGTATTTTCATTATGTTGCTAGTTGTTCCAATGTTTACCAGCATTTAAAAGTACTACACTTTATTTCAGTCAATCTCAGATAATGTGGGCCTATGAATACACCGTTATTGTGTCACATCATCAGTAGTGGCATCTCTGAGCACTCTGCTGTTTGGGAGTGAACCCTGGGCATCATTTGTCAGTTGCAGTGTTGGAACGCAACACTGAGGCTGCTGTCTGAGCAACATCACCAGCAAAGTCATTGCATTTTATTGGTGTTCAAATAACAGAATTCTTTCTACAGCCTTGTCCCAATTTGGGAAATGTGTCAGAGAGACATATTACCATATTATTTCCTAGAAGGACAAGGGAGCATATACATGGGAACACCACCACCTGCAAGTTCCCCTTCAAGACACTTAGTATCCTGACTTGGGAATATATCACTGTTTCTTCACTGTCCCTGAGTCAAATTCTGGAATTCTCTCACTGAGGTCAACTGACAGCACATGGACTGCAATAGTTCAAGGAGGCCCCTCACTACCATCTTTTCAAGGGCAACTAGGGATGGCAATAAATGCTGGTCTAGTTAGTGACACCAATATCCTATGAATTAATTAAAAACATGTATTAAGGGTGGTTATGGCTTCTATGTTCAATGCATATGGGCATACCTGTATCAAGGGACTGCAGTGTTTTTCCTTTCAGGTAAAATGAATCTGCACTGTTATGCAGGTAGTGTTGTGCTTCTGCTGGCATCAATGTTGCAGCATTATCCAAGCAACACATTTTGCATAAGTTGAATGTGTTTCGTTTCAGTTTGGCCAATGCAAAGGATTACAATGCAACCAGTTTGAATGTCAAAACCTAAAAATATCATAATCACCAGAACGTCCAAACAATAAAGCGAAACAAAAATGTGTGCACTTGTGAGGGTATGCCGGCTTCCTCATCATAAAGATCATAATTCATAATGTAGTAGTTGTTTTGATGCCTCACTTAGTCTGGAAGCTGGTGGTGACAAAAGATTGTTGGGGTCCTGTCTACTACATCACACCTTTGCCCTGGATTATGCTGGTATGTCTGCAGCATCCACTTCTTTTTTGCTTGTTAGAGGACCTATCCGTCTCCTCCACCTCCACCTCTGCTAAATCATCTCCCTTTTGCTAAGCAAGATAGTGCAGGACTGCAGCAAAGCAGAGTAATCCTGGACAGGCTATCTGGTGAGTATGGAAGCACTGCAACTGAGCAGTCCAAGTTGCAGAACGTCACCCGTTCTATTATTGCACTCGTTGAGGCATGAGCAGTATTATACCTCACCTTGACTGCACTTTGTGGGTTCCGCACTGGTTTTGTTAGCCAAGTCTTTGGCAAGCTCCTGTCACCAATAAGCCATTACAGCAGGCAATGAGGTGGGGGAAACCATTGTGGCACCTGTAGATTCCTGGGGATGTAAGCATTATGAGATTTCCTTGGATAGCGTATACAAATGTTGTATTTGTTTTCTGTGATCACATTTCAGCTGTACTTTCAGAGAGTGAAGCCCTTTTCTATTAAGAAATGCAGCAGGCAGATACCAGAGTGCACTCAGCACCATTAAGTGCAGTCAATTATACCTTATATTTGTGACAATCTTGTGATAGCAGCAAAACTCAATGCACGGCTGCCTCGATATCTGAATTTTACAAAATGATTGACTCTTCTAAAGAGGGCATCTGTCACCTCCCTGATGAATTTGTAAATGGCAGACTGGGATATTCCTCACATATCCCTGGAAACCCTGGGAAGAACCACTGGTGAATAAGTTCAACATCATTATCACTTATAATGCAACAACCATTCTATTGCCTTTCTAGTGAATACAGATCTTCATTGAAGTTGCCATATGTGGATTGCCACGTCCATGACATCCAAAGCCACCTTTGGCATTGCCTGGTAGACATTTATAGAGTTATAGAGCCATACAGCACAGAAACAGATCCTTCGGCACAGCTAGTTCATGCCAACCATGTTCTCAAACTAAACTAGTCTGACTTGCCTGCATCTGGCCCATATCTCTCCAAACCATTCCTATTCATGTACTTGCCCAAACGTCTTTTAAGTATTGTAACTGTACTTGCATCCACCACCTCCTCTAGCAGTTCATTCCACATACAAATCACTGTGTAAAAAGTTGCCCCTTATGTTCTTTTTAAGACTTTCTCCTCTCACCTTAAAAATATGCCCTCTAGTTTTGAAATCCCCCACCGTAGGGAAAAGAACCTTGCTATTCCCTCATCTATGACTTTATAAACCTTGATAACGTCACTCATCAACCCCTTATGAAAAAGGTCCCAGTTTATCCAGCCTACTTTTATAACTCAAACCCTCCATTCCCAGTAACATCCTGGTAATCTTTTCTGAAATCTCTCCAATTTAATGATATCCTTCCTGTAGCAGAGTGACCAGAACTACATGCAGTACTCCAGAAGAGGCCTCAGCAACATCCTGTACAACATCAACCAGTTGTCCCAAAGTCTATATTCAAAAGTCTGAGCAATGAAGCACGTGTGATAAATGCCTACTTAATCTCCCTGTCTACCTGTTTCACAAATTTCAGAGTTACGTACCTGAACCCCTATGTCTCTCTATTGTATAACTTTACCCAGGGCCCTACAATTAATTGTTTAAGTCCTGCCCTTGTTAGTTTTACCAAAATGCAATATCTCACATTTATCCAAATTAAATTTCATTATTAAGACCAACAAAATGGTGCCATTTACATTTGAAATTTGTTTCGTCACCTTCTACCCTTAGTGGCCATTCACCAGATTCTCTCCTATCAACCTTGACTCATCCAATATAAACATTCATTTCCCCTATTTTACCATTGAATCTCCACAGTTCCCCCGAACCCTTTAACCTTCACACTCTGGGTGCCTTCAGTCATCTCTGATCTCACATCCATTATCATCCACATACCTACCTTGATCATATCTCCTATAGTTATCCATACCACTTGTGTTATCCATTTCGATGGCCCCTTAATTGAAACTGATGCTACCTGTTCATGATGCTGACCCTACTATTCTACCACATCCCACTCCCTCCTCTCACTGTCACTGTACCCTCCACTGCTTGTACCCTCACTGCTTGTACCCTCACCGACCCAAACCTTTAAGACCATTTCTCTACCATTATCACTCCCAAAACCACACCTCCTCCCCTTCACACGACCCCAAAACCAATATTGCAAGGACCTGCCGTCCCTGTCCACATTCCTCCCTGCTTCCCTCTCTACTCCAGACGATGTCTCTTTCTCAGCCCGCCCTGTGACCATAAGGCTACTTATATACAGTCTCAATATTGACTTCATTGAATATATTTCCCCTTCAGGAGGAACAATTAGTGGCTATTCATTCTAATTCCAGTGAGTTGCTATCTCACTTGCTGTATGCCATTTTTGTGCAGTTGGGAATCTGAAGGCACTATTGCTCATTCAAAGATAATTTAATTGAGAAAGTAAACTTAATTCCAACCAGATTAGCTTTTAATTAGAATACATGGCATGCAAATGTGTTCAGAAGCTCAATTTCCATTCTGTCTTAACTCAATATCTTAGTTTCATCCGCCATCTGGAAACTGAGTTTTGGTCTCCCGCTCAGTTGAGTTTCCCCAATCATCTTGTTTCCTGCTCGTGAGACAAGAAGAAGGTTACACTTAGATTTTAAAAAATGGCATATCTCACAATACCATGATTACACTTATCCATTGAAGTGTCCTTTGGTTCTTCTATATTTTCATTAAAGGTTTTAACTTCCTGCATCTTTGTCCAAAGCTATAATCGTATGAGCTGAAATTAGAGTCACATCTACAGTGCTTCAGTGCATATTGACTGTCCTGATGAAATTGTTTTTCTTTCTACCACACTGATTTGTGCAGCATTTACTGCCCAAACCTTTTTCTCTGGAGCATAGTTAAGAGTCAACCACGGGTCTCGAGTCACATGTAGACCAGACAAGGTAAGGACGGCAAATTTTCATCTTTAAATGGAAAGTGTTTTTGTTAACAGCAATGGTTTTATTAGGCTTTTTTTTGCCCCAGATTTGTTTTGTATTCAAATTTCACTATCTTCTATGGTTGGATTTGAACCTATACCTCAAAGAAACCATTGCCTGGGGTTCTAAACTACTAGTCCAGTGAACATACCATTACAGCAGCTCCTCATGGAACCTTCCTTGAAATGATCTTGAGAAACAAGAGGATACCTTTCAAAACCTTTATTGAAGTAAATTTGACATTCAGTATTACTTCAAAAATATTGAAACATTACATGTGTGCCTGTGAGTTTAATAACTGAAGGCAGAACTGCCAACTTTGGAACAATTAGACACATAAGAAGACAAAATTGGAGGAGTACAGATAATCCAGAGGATTGTTAACTGAGAGGAGATTACATAGATAAGGAGGGGTGAAACCAGGAAGGAATTTGAAAACAAAGATGAGAATTTTAATATTATGGCATTGCTTAACAGGAAGTCATTGTCAGTGAGGGGACATTATGCTGATGGGTGAACAGGTCATTGTTTGAGTTAGGATTTGGGCAACAGAGTTTAGTATAATTTTATATTCTTGGAGGGTGGATGATGAGCAGGCAGATGGGAGCACATTTGATTAGCATGTCGAGAGAATGAAAGAATGGATAAGGACTTCAGCAGCAAATGATCTAGAACCAATCTGAAGGTGAAAATAAATGGACATTATGGAACATAGAACATAGAATATTATAGCGTAGTATAGCCCTTCGGCCCTAGATGTTGTGCCGACCTGTGAAACCGATCTGAAGCCCATCTATCCTACACTATTCTATTCTCATCCATATGCCTATCCCATCACCATTTAAATGCCCTTAAAGTTGGCGAGTCTACTACTGTTGCAGACAGGGCGTTCCATGCCCCTACTATCTCTGAGTAAAGAAGCTGCCTGTGACATCTGTGTTATATCTATCACCCCTCAATTTAAAGCTATATCCCCTCGTGCTAGCCATCACTATCCAAGCAAAAATGCTCTCACTGTCCAACTTATCTAATCCTCTGATGATCTTTTCTGTCTCAATTAAGTCATCTCTTAACCCCTTCTCTCTAACAAAAACAGCCTCAAGTCCCTCAGGCTTTCCTCGTAAGACCTTCCCTCCATACCAGGCAACATCTAGTAAATCTCTGAACCCTTTCCAAAGCCTCCACTTCTTTCCTATAATGCAATGACCAGAATTATACGCAATAATTCAAGTGCGGCTGCACCAGAGTTTTGTACAGCTGCGGCATGACCTCATGATTCCGAAACACAATCCCTCTACCAATAAAAGCTAACACACCATCTGCCTTCTTAACAACCCTATCAACCTGGGTGGCAACTTTCAAGGATCTATGTACTGGACACCAAAATGCCTCTGCTCATCTACACTACCAAGAATCTTACCATTAGCCCAGTACTCTGCATTCCTGTTACTCTTTCCAAATTGTCACCTCACACTTTTCCACATTAAACTCCATTTGCCACCTCTCAGCCCAGCTCTACAGCTTATCCATGTTGCTCTGTAACCTACAACATCCTTCATCACTATCCAAAATTCTACCGACCTTAGTGTCATCTGCAAATTTACTAACCCATCTTTCTATGCCCTCATCCAGGTAATTTATAAAAATGACAAACAGCCGTAGAACCAAAACAGATCCTTGCGGTATACTGAACTCCAGGATGAATATTTTCCAACCACCACCCTGTCTCTTTTCAGCTAGCCAATTTCTCATTCAAACCGCTAAATCACCCTTAATCCCATGTCTCCGTATTTTGTGAAATAGCCTACCTTGGGGAACCTTATCAGACGCCTTACTGAAATCCATGTACAAAACATCAACCACTTTACCCTCAGCCACCTGTTTGGCCACCTTCTCAAAGAACTCCAGAAGGTTAGTGAGGCACGACCAACCTTTCACAAATTCGTGTTGACTATCGCTAATCAAGTTATTCCTTTCTAGATGATTTTAAATCCTATCTCTTATAACCTTTTCCAACACTTTACCCACAACTGAAGTAAGGCTCACTGGTCTATAATTACCAGCGTTGTCTCTACTCCTCTTCTTGAACAAGGGAACAACATTTGCTTTCCTCCAGTCTTGTGGTACCATTCCTGTAGACAATGACAATATAAAGATCAAGTTATAATAGAAGCATAGAAAATAGGAGCAGGAGTAGTCCATATGGCCCTTCGCGCTTGCTGTGCCATTAATAAGCATGGCTGATCATCCAACTTAGTACCCGATTCTTCCTTTCTTCCTATACCCCTTGACCCCTTTAATCCTGAGAACTATATCTAACTCATTGTTGAAAACATTGAACATTTTGGCTTCAGCTTCTTTCTGTGTACAGAATTCTATAGGCTCACCACTTTCTGAGTGAAGATATTTCACCAGCTCAGTCCTAAATTCATAGTTCGGACTGTGACTGCTAGTTCTGGACTTCGCATTCAGAATATCCTGCACTTACCTGGTCTAGTCCTTTTAGAATGTTGTAGGTTTCTATAAGATCCCATTTCATTCTTCTAAAACGCAGGGAATATAATCTTAACCAATTGAGTTTCTCTTTATGTGTCAAAATTGCCAACCCAATAATCAGTCTGACAAACTGTTGCTGCACTACCCTCATAGCCAGAACATCCTTCCTTAAGTAAAGAGACCAAGACTGCACACACCAGATATGGTCTCATATCTATACAATTGCAGCAAGACATCCCTACTCCTCATCTCCCTAACCCTTTCACGTGAGACAACATTCCATTTGCCTTCTTCATGGACTGCAGAAGATTCATGCTTACTTTCAGTGACTTGTGTCCAAAGATTTCATTGCATTCCTCCTATCCCAATCTATCGCTATTCAGGTATCAAGCTACCTTCAGTTTTTGCCATCAAAGTGGATAACCTCACTGCTATCAACAAATGGGAAAGCTGCCCTATGATTCTCTGGGACTAAGGCAATGATGGTAACTACTATTGTCCCACTTCGTCTGCCATGCATTCACCCACTCACTCAACTTGTCCAGATATTTCTGGACCTTCCTCACAATTCACCTAAACATCCAACTTTATGTTCTTTGCAAACTTGTTGATGTTACATTGAGTTACCTCATTTAAATCATTAATATATACTGTGAATAGCTGGAGTTCAAGTAGCATTCCCTTTGGTACCCCACTAGTCACTTCCTGGTACTCCTATTTATTCCTACTCCGTGTTTTCTGTCTGCCAACCAGTTCTCTATCCATGTCAGTCAACTACCCCCAATCTTATTTTTAAATGCCAATCTTATATGTCAGACCTTAGCGAAAGCCTTCTGGAAATCCAAGTAAACAACATTCATGCCCCCTTTATCAACTTTGCTACTTACACCTTGAACAATTTCAGGAGATTTGTTAAGCATGATTTCCCTTTCAATCCTGTCACTGTTTTCCAAATGCCCTGCTATGAAATCATTTATAATGAACTCTAGCATTTTCCCCAGTACCAATGTCAGACTAACAGGTCTATAATTCATTGTATTCTCTTTACCTCCTTTTTCTAAATAGTGGGGTTATATTAGCTTACCCTCCAATCTGTAGGAATTGTTCAAGAGTCTGTAGAATCTTGAAAAATAACCATCAATGCATCCACTCTTTCTACGGAAATTTCCTTAAGTACTCTGGCATAAAGATTATTGGGCCTGTGAATTATTCTCATCAATTTCCATGAGTCCCCAATTTCTCTTATTAATGCTGACACCCTTCTATCACTTCCTCTCACTAGTTCTGTGTTCCCCAGCATTTTGGAGATATTATTTGTGTACTCCTTTGTAAAGACCGAACCAAATATGTATTTAACTGGTCTGCCATCTCTTTGTTTCCCATTTTTACTTCACTTGTTTCTGGTTGTAAGGGATATATATTTGTCTTCACCAATCTTTTTTTCTTCACTTTCATATAGAAGCTTTTACAACTAGTTTGTATGGTCCTTGCAAGCTTACTCTCATATTCTATTCCCCCCTTTTAATCCTCCTTTGTTGAAATCTAAACTGCTCCAATCCTCAAGACAGCTTTTTTTTTGACAAATTTATATATTTCCTTCCTTGGGTCTAATACCATCCATAAATTACCCTGTTAACCATGATTAGGCCATGTTTCTTATTTTGCTTTTGTTTTTTGAAAGGAATGAACAATAGTTGCAGTTCCTCCATGTGCTCTTTAAATGTTTGCAACTGCCTATTCACCATCTTCCTTTTAAGTAACATTCCCTAATTTATCATAGCGAACTCACACCTCACACCATTGTAGTTTCCTTTATATAGATCATATAGGTACATGGGTAAAAGTTTATCTCAGGACTAAATACCAATACCAACTTGTAAAATGTCCCAAGGTGCTTCACAGCAACCTTATGAAGCACCGTTTGACACTGAATTACATTAGGCACTATTGAGACGAATGCTTGGTTACAGAGTTAGGAGTTAAGAAATGTCATAAAGGAGAAAAGGCTGGTAGGGAAGCAAAGAGGTTTGAAAGGGGGATACCTAAAGCATAAGACCAAAGTAATTCAAGGCACGGCCGCTGAGAACTTAAAATCAAGACGCTCAAGAGATCAGATGAATACTGACATCTTGGAAGGGTGTGAGCTGGAGGAGATTTAAGAGACAGGGAGCAGTCAAGCAAGGGATTTTAAGATAAAGAGGGAAATTTTAACATTGATTCACAGTTTAACAGTGAACCATTAACACAGCAATGACAGGGATGATAGATGATTGGAACTTGTTACCAATAACTACACAGGCGGCCCGTTTTAGGATGACAATTTTACAGAGGGTTGAATATAGCAATTTAGTCAAGTGTATGTTTGAATAGTCAAGTGCAGCATTAAAAAAGGAATAGATGAGCTTTGCAGCAGCAGATAAGTTGAGAAGAGGAGGACATAGAAATGCTCTTTGCGTTGGCATGGATATGTAGTCAGAAGCAACTTCAGGGTCAAATATGACAGCAAAGTTACAAACAGTCTGGTGCAACCTAACTCAGCAGCCAGAGAGAGGATGGAGCCAATGGCTATGAAATATATTTTATTTTGATGACCAAAGACAATGATTCTGGCCTTCTCAATAATTAGTTGGAGAAAGGTTATTCCAATTACTATTGAATTTTGGACAAGCAGCCTGACAAATTAGAGACTGTCAAGGATAGAAACCGTAGTGCCGTAGTAGTGCCAGATTTTGCCGGTATACATGTGGAACCTATTTTTTATGATGCAGTAATGCGGGATGTTGTGTAAGTGATAAATGGGTTGAGGGCCAAGAATAGATGTTGGGGATTTGTTAGGGAGGATGGTGGCTGGGGAGACTGGTTCAACAGGGATGAGGTATGGGACCAGGAGGGAAAGCCATGCCTATAGAAAATGTATTCAACTCAAGAAGCAAGAGAGACTGGATTCAGAATAACAGTGAGACAAAGAGAGAATCTCAATGTTATTACTATTTCAGTTTGAATTTTGATCCAAACAATTGCCACCTACATAAAAGTAAAATACTCTATATTCTGGAAATCTACCAGACAACCAGAAAATCTAGAAGTGCTAAACAGATCAGACAGCATCAGAAACAAGTATAGAGGCAAAAGAAGCAGTGAGGGATGGAAAGAACAAAAGTGAAGATCTGTTCTGGGGGATTTAAATTGTAATGGTTGTCATGAAACCCCATGTGCTAGAGAATGACAAGTTTTAATATGGAAGGGCAAAATGTGTCCACATAGGCTTAGAGGGCCAAAGGGCCCGTTCCTTTGCTGTGTTGTTCTTTGTTCTTTCTTTGTGTGCTATATGGATTACGAGACCAGTGAGTTTAATGTGACACAACAGCTCTTTTATCTCTCCCATTTGTCATTTTAAAAAAAACTAAGGCAAGACATTATGATGAGAAATCACTGTTCAGTCTAAATAAAAAAATGAGATTCTGTCTTTCCAGCTTCATTGTGCTTCATTAGAACAGTGGCAGGTCGCAAGGTCAGAGGTCAGAGTAGGAGTGGAATGGAGGAGTTAAATGACAGCTGACTCAAAGTGCAAAGTCACTTTTCCAGAGTGAAGAAGATGCTCCACAAAGTGATCATGCAACCACTCGATATGTAAGAGACAACAAAGTGAGCAGTGAGTATAGAATGGTAAATTGAAAAAGCCTACATAAATCAGTGTTTCAACTGGAAGGAGTGTTTGGGGCCCTGTAAGAAGGGAAGGTAAAAGGGCAGTTATTCCAAATCCTGCGCTTGCACGGAAAGAAGATGGGGTGTTGGGGGATGATTATGGAGGTAATTACAGGTGGTCCCAAAGCGAATTGAACTTTCAGAATGCTGATAGGAAGGAATGTGTTGGCAGTGGCATCATGCTGGAGAGGATAGAAATGTTGGAGGATGGTCCATTGAACGGGGTTAGGTGGAAGGTGAGGACAAGGGGAACACTACGACAATTCTGTGAGGGGAGGAAGGGATGAGAACATAAGTGCAGGAAATTGAATTGCCCTGTCAACAATTGTGGATGAAAATCTGTGGTTGAGATAAAGTAAGCTGTTTCAGAAGCAGTGATATGGAATATGCCAATATCTGAGCATGTGAGGGAAATGGAGAAACTTAGGGATTGAAATTGTTCACTCAAATGTCAGCCATGGCTCAACTGCTGGCACTCTTGCCTCTGAAAAGGTTATGGTTGACGTCTTGAGTACAAAAGTCAAGGTAGTAATTCAGTGCCTTAAAAAAGGAATTCAGCATTGTCAGAGGAATAATCTTTCAAATACAATGTTAAACCAAGGTTTTAGAGTCATAGAGTCCTATACCATGGAGACAGGCCCTTCGGCCCAAACTAGATATGCCGTTCAATATGTCCATCCATGCTAACCCTGTTTCCCTGCACTTGGCCCATATCCTTCTTAACCTTTCCTATCCATGTATTTGTCCAAATGCCTTTTAAATGTTGTTAATGAACCCACCTCAACCACTTCTGCGCATGGCAGCTCATTCCATTTGTGTACCATTCTCTGCAGAAAATAGTTGTCCTTCAGGTTCCCTTTTATTCTTTCCCCTCTAACCTTACACTGGTGCCCTCTGGTCCTTGATTCCCCAACCCTGGGAAAAACTCTGAATGCATTCAACCTATCCATGTCTCTCATGATCTTATACACCATTATAAGATCCCCCTCAGTCTCCGACACTCTAAAGAAAAATGTCCTAGCTTGTCCAGCTTGTTCAACTCAGTCACTTGAATCCTGGCAATATCCTTGTAAATTTCTTCTGCACTCTTTCTAGCACCCTCCCGTCCTGATACCTTCCCCTGCCACCGCAGGAATTGCAAAACCTGCGCCCACACCTCCTCCCTCACCTCCATCCAAGGCCCTAAAGGAGCTTTCCACATCCATCAAAGTTTTACCTGCACATCCACCAATATCATTTATTGTATCCGTTGCTCCCGATGCGGTCTCCTCTACATTGGGGAGACTGGAC
>NC_057721.1:52370422-52375609 GCF_004010195.1 Chiloscyllium plagiosum
TATCTTCCTTTCCACCTATCCACTCCACCCTCCTCCCTGACCTATCATCTTCATCCCCTCCCCCACTCACCTATTGTACTCTATGCTACATTCTCCCCACCCCCACCCTCCTCTATTTATCTCTCCACCCTTAAGGCACTCTGCCTGTATTCCTGATGAAGGGTTTTTGCCCGAAATATCAATTTTACTGCTCCTCGGATGCTGCCTGAACTGCTGTACTTTTCCAGCACCACTAATCCAGAATCTAGTTTAATAGCATCCTTCCTATAGCAAGGTAATCAAAACTAAATACAATACTCCAAGTGGAGACTCACCAACACCCTGTACAACTGCAACGTAACTTCCCAACTTCTATCTCAATGCTCTGACTAATGAAGGCCATTGTGCCACAAGCTTTCTTCACTGCCCTGTCTACCTGTGACTCCACTTTCAGAGAACCGTGCATGTGAACTCCAAAGTCTGTTCCACTACACTCTATAAGGCTCTACCATTCATCGTGAAACTCATACCTTGAATTGACTCTCCAAAATATCTATATTAAATCTATTTGTTATTTCTCCAGCTAATGAAGATCCTGCTGCAATTTCTGACAACCTTCCTCACTGTCCATGATACCGCCTACTTTAGGGCATCTGTAAATTTTAGGTCCTGCCTGCTTTCAGGTGAATGTAAAAAAATTTAATTGTACCATTTAGAAAAAAGATCAGGAGAATAATCCACAGATACCACGACCAAGATTTATCCATTAATATATCACTAAAACAGATTAACTAATCATTTTCATATTGCTGTTTGTACAAGCTTACCAAATGCATTTTGTGTTTTCTGTAATATAACTTAGAATACACTTCAAAAGTACTTAAATGGCAGTAAAGTAATTAGAAACATTCTAAGTTTGTGTAAATTCAAACTTCTTTTTCTTTTCCATCCAGCTCCATATTCCTATCCAATATCTTCCTAAATTTCCAAAGCTTTAAACTTCATTGTGACATTTTGTGTCATTATCGTGTACTATTTTAAATGTCTTTGTGATTCTGCTACATACCATCTATATTTCCTACCGTCAACATATGAATGTACAAAAACAGTGGCAGAAGTAGACCAGTCAACTGTTTGAGACAGTTATGCTTTTCAATAATGATTTCAGATTCCACATTTGTACCTACCCTGAGAAGCCTCGATTCCCCTGACTAACAAGAACCTATCCATCTCTGCCTTAATTTCAGTGACCTCACTCCCACCTATAGTTTTCACTTTTTGTTATCTTTGTTGGTATATTCCTGCTTTTATTTTTTCTTTCTACATTTTCCTGCCATTCTCTGACCCTCACTTACCATATTATTATTGTCTTCTCTTACCCTATCTCTACTTTTTAATAAACCACAACTGTCCAATATTTAGTTTAGGACTCTCTCTACTTTCCTAGCTGTGCAGTTTGCAAGAAGTCTGGCCCCAACACAATTCAGGTGTAGACTGTCCCAATGGTATAGCTCTTACTTTCCCTAGTACTGGTGCCAGTAGTCCATGAACAGGAATTTACTTCTCCCATATCAGTCTTTGATTCATTTTTCTCATTTTATGTACCTTATGCCAATTTGCACACAACTCAGATAATAATACAACAATTAAACATTTGAGATTGTGCATATTAATTTAGTCCCTAGCTTCTCATACTGTCTATCCGGAACCTCTTTTCTCTTTATTCATTCATGGGATATGGGTGTTTCTGACCGGACCAAAATATTTACTACCAATTCCTAGCTGACATGGAGCAGATGCTGGTGAGATGCTTCCTTCATTGAATCCCTAAAGTGTGGAAGCAGGCCATCCATGGAGTCCACTCAGAAATGCATCCTATCCAGACCCATCCCTGTACCCTATCTGTGTAACCCTGCATTTCCCATGGCTAATCCCTAAACATTACAGGGCAATTTACCATGGCCAATCCACCTTACCTGCAAATCTGTGGACTGTGGAAGGAAATCTGAGCACCTGGAAGAAACCCATGCAGACATGGGGAGAATGTGCAAACTCCACATCGACAGTCGCCCAAGGGTGTGATAGAGCAGTTCTAACCACTGAGCGACTGTGCCGCTCCCTAGTTAAATCAGGAGTTAAATCGGAAAAGATTTTTAAAATGAGGAAGAGTTCCAGGTAGTGGAAACTTGGATATGCACCCCCTCCCCCCATGTTGACCAGATATCCTAACCTGATCTAGTCCCATTTGCCAGCACTTGGCCCATATCCCTCTAAATCCTTGTTATTCATATACCCATCCAGATGCCTTTTAAATGTAGTAATTGTACCAGCCTCTACCATCAAATCCGAGTCCCTGGTGCTGTAAGGCCACAGTGCTAACCACTGAGTCACTGTGCCGTTTCCCCCCCCCCTCCCCCAAACTGGTTTCTTGAACCACTGAAATCTTTAATTGTAGGTACACCTTCAATGCTGTTCAGGAGAGAGTTCCAAAGTTTTGTTTCAAAGATACTCAAGGAATGGCAATAAATTCTCAAGTCAGGATAGTGAGCTCCTTGAAGAATCACAGTATCAGAAATTCATTTCCAGGTCAGAAACTCTGAGTCAACAAACTCTTGAAGCTGCACATTTACTGCAGATGTGTTGCCCTGGATTGCAATATTATCCAGGAACTCCCACATGTTGCAACCTTGCCACATCACCATCCTTAATGTATGTATTTATTTATTTATTCACATACTTATATTGCCTTTTATATATTTTATTTACTTTACCACTGAATTTAAGAATAGAAAGGATCTTAACCAGTTACCAGAGGCTCAAAATAACAGTTATTTCCTTTCTCTTTTGCAGACAAAGAACTAATTCCAGTCAACTCCGCTGAACCTAGTCCTATATTTGACTGCCTTCCAAGGACTCCTTTTCTTGCCTTCTCCTCTTGGATAGGGTTGTTAGTTCCTCAAAGAAGTCAAGGGGTTAGCCAGAATCTTCTCCATTAAAACTATCTTTTCAATTATTAGAAGAGAGATTCTTTCCTTTCCTTGTTCCTCACTTCTGAACATAAGGAATAGGATCTTTCTGAATAAAAGTACAACTTCTGGGTAGCAAAGGCACAAGATGTATGTTGTTCAATGCTCACTAACTTCAGGACTAATGTGGAAAATAAAATCAAGACCTTTCTATGGCATTTGTTGTTTTGACCAAGATTTTTAACATCAACACACAGATTGACCTTTGAACAAAAAAGAAGAAAAATGGTTCTCTGAGAATTTGTTGCTAGTTCTGAAAAGCTGAACGATGAAATCATGCCAGAATACATACTAATGGCACTCTAAAGACCGTAAGATATAGGAGCAGAAGTAGGATATTCAGCTCATAGAGAGTGCTCTGCCATTTAATGAAATCGTGGCTGATTTGATAATCCTCAACTCCACTTTCCTGCCTTTTCCCTATCATCCTTGATTCACTAACTGACTAAAAATCTGTCTCAGCTTAGAATTTACTAAATGATCCAGTCTCAATGGCCCTTTGTGGTAAAGAATTCCACAGATTCAGTATCCTCTGAAAGAAAAAAAATCTATCATATTTCTATTTTAAATGAGGTTATGTTCTCCATTTCTGGACTCTCCATATGGGGAAATAACCTCTCTGTATCAACCCTGTCAAATCCCCTAAGAGTCTTGTATATTTTAATAAGATTGCCTCTCATTCTTCTAAATTCCAATGACTACAGGCCCAATCTGTTCAATGTCTCCTCATAAGACAATTGCTCCATATCTATAATCAGCCTCATGAATCTTCTCTGGACTACCTCCAAGTTTGTCCATTTTGAATGTTGTGAAGCAAGAATATATGTTGCACTCCAGTCTAGTCAAACTCCTTTATCAACAATGTACAAAAACATGTAATACAACAGCAAAATCTTCAATTAGATATTGGGCCACAAATCCAAACAACAAGAAAATTGTTTGATCCATTAATACCATTAGGAAGAAATGAAATTTTAAAAGAACCTTTGTGTGTTGATGACTGTATATTTGCATGCCTTCTGAAGAGGACCTTCGGCCAATGATGGATAAGTATGCATTCAGTTTTCGCTCATAGCCACAGGACTACTGTTAGTCTGCAGATGACTGGAGTGACATATAAACCAATTCCATGGGAAGCCATATTTTATACTGCAATCAGAACTGGTGAAACCAAATCAAATCCGGTCAAAGAATTTACCTACCTGATGATGGAGGGATCGATTTAAAATGATGACTAACGTGAGAAGAGCAATATGGCCTTTGGTAGATGATACATTCCTGTTTGTAATTAGCATGGTATCACTAAAGAACTACAAGGCAGTTGTTTCTAAAAATCTCTGGTATAGATGCAAAGCATGGAGACAGTGTAGAAAAAATAATTACAATTGGAAATGATTGATGGATGATATCTCCACAGCTTACAATGTATTCAATGGCAAGATCACCATAACAAAGTAAAAAAAATGTTATTACCATCATCATTCATGTTACAATGATCAGTGCTCAGTTTAATTGGATGGTAATATTGTTATGGTGTCAATTGTGATGAAAGTTGTGTGATTTTTATATATACAGAGGGACTCGACTATCTGAATATCAGTTATCCAAATATCGGATTATCCGAAGGAGGTCTCGAAGTCCCAATAGAAACATTACATCAAAGAGCTGTTTCAACCCTGATCAAGTATTTTATTTACACTGATTAAAAATGATCTCAGCTGACTGAAATGCTGCCGAGAACAGTCCTGGACATCGAGCCCAGGTATCGTCTCTAAATGACTGACCTCACACCCTCTCTCCCTCTCCCCACACTTTCCCTGGAGTTCTACATAGAGGTGAATCCTAAACCACCCTTCCCCAGATATTCTTTCCAACATTGTCTTATACAGAGCAGAGGTGGAACTTGTCAAAAAATTGCAGTAAAACGTTGTGTGTGTGTGTATGTTTGTGTGTGTGTAGCTGTGTGTGGTGTGTGTGTGTGTGTGTGTGTAGCTGTGTGGAGCTGTGTGTGTGTGTGTGTGTGTGTGCGCTATTTGGAGACTTACCCCGCAAAGGCAGCAGTTGTCTTACTGTTGGTGTCCACTCTGGCTGCCCAAGAGGGTGGGGGTGACGGGGCACACAGGGGGCGGGGTGACTGGGGTCAGGGGTGCAGAAATGGGTTGGATGGTGGATGGGGCAGGCC
>NC_057721.1:52376352-52378625 GCF_004010195.1 Chiloscyllium plagiosum
GGGTTTGGGAGCGGGCGGGGGCGTATTTGGGGGCTGGCGGGAGGAGGGGGCTCATGCGCGGTTTGCTGCTGCATAGTCTCCTGAATGGGGAGCAGACTTTACAGAAAACCCCAAGCCCCAGAGGAGAGGCATTGAATTGATTAACGGAATAATCAATTATCCGAATGCAATAGTGTCCGTCCATCTCATTCGGATAATCGAGGTTCCTCTGTGTATATAAATATAGTCATTCCTCCATATCCACGAGGGTACCGATCCTGAGAATATCCACCAATGATGAAATTGATGAGTGCAGATCTTGTTTAAAAGTTGCAGACACGCAGGTTTTGCCTGTACTTGTTGAATTTTGTTGTTATTTACTTTTTGGCAACGAATAAGCAATTCATGATTTCACTATTATTCTTGGATTTTGAATTTCAAAATAATGGCACATGAATATTGGTTACTTTTGTGAAGCTTTTTGTTTAAAATTTAAAAAAAACTAGGTCAGACAGTGCTTCCAGAACAAGACAGAAAATGCTGGAGAAACTCAGCTGTTTTGGCAACATCTGTGGAGACAGAAAAGAGTTTTCATTTCAAATCCAATTATTCTTCTTTGGAACTCCAGGTATTGGAAGAAAAGTAAAGCCCATACTCAGAAAGACTTATCCTATATTCTACAGCACCCTCAAAAAGTATTAAAGCGTTCAGGTGTGCTGAGCTCTGCTTGAGGGTTTTCACTATGGGAATCTCACTTTGATGATCCACAAGCTGGAGGAAGAGAAACCACAGGAGGCTTAAAGGGAAACCGAATTAACCAGACAACACAAGAATGGAGTCAAATATTCCCAACATTTGCAATCTATCGGTGCTACAGACACATCACAATTTCAAAGACTTTCCTCAGGAGTCTTCTCTTAGGAGGCAGCATTTCATCAAGAAACTTTAGAGGAGCTCCCCTCATAGTTTCAAGCAATTCTGCTCTCAAGATCTCCAGCTTGGAGAGTTCTAACTGTGGCACAGAAAGTGATTACAGCTCTCTAGTGTAACAGTGTAATGTACCAGCTAACTTGCAGTGCACTGATTTATTGGTTAAGTCACTCATACCTTCTTTAACAGAACAGCTTGATTTAGACAAGTTACCAGTGTTAGATTAGATTAGATTACTTACAGTGTGGAAACAGGCCCTTCGGCCCAACAAGTCCACACCGACCCGCCGAAGCGTAACCTACCCATTCCCCTACATTTACCCCTTTACCTAACACTACGGACAATTTAGCAGGTGACTGAGTGGTCCGTTAGTTTTTTCAGAATTGCTGTATTCCTCAAGATTGCCAAGGTTATTGATTGGTTTCATAGCACGTTTCAAATTTAAATGTCCACATTTATGTGAAAGATAAAGTCTACCATTCCACTTGTGCAACTCATTTAAGATAGTAGGCACAGCTTCTTGCATGTGAATTCTCAACATACTGGAGAATATCATATGTTTTTATACCATCATATGTTTTTATACTAAGTTCAGTGACTTAGCTTCTTTTCAATGACAAAGACAAGGACTTAAATGGTTGCTGTATGACTAGATTACGGGTATCCATTGTACTCTCATAACTCATGAAGTTTCTTCTTAAGACCATCTGTGCTTTCAGGAATGCTACAGTAATGTGCACATGAAAACAAGGTTAGGGATTGAGCAAATAATATTGATGATAAAAGGAAGCTTCTGGGTAGCTTAGAGTTGCCTTGCAGTATATCCTCAACATTGATTTCCAAATTCTGGTTGAATATTTTGCGCTTCAACCCTTTCGATCAGAAAAAGGTGAATAGTAGATAACACAATGGAATCCAGATTAATTGAGAGTGATAGTGCTTACGTTGCAAATCTTGGCTGGTGTAACATCACAGATGAATTGAGTATGATTATTTGGAAATCTCAGTCCATCAAAGATCTACTTCCTCGCACCAAACTCTCAATTTTCTATGTAAAGTACAAGGACCAGGAATAGACATGGGAGCGTTTCATTTTCTGGTCTAATCATAGGGGTTGGACTTCTTAAGTTTGTATGTAGTAATTTTATCAATGCTACAGAAAACTGGTTAACTTAGTTGGCTGAATGGCTAGTTTGCAATGCAGCGTGATACCAATAGCATGGATTCAATTCTTACACTAACTAAGGTAAAAACAATGACTGCAGATGCTGGAAACCAGATTCTGGATTAGTGGTGCTGGAAGAGCACAGCAGTTCAGGCAGCATCCAAGGAGCTTCGAAATCGACGTTTCGGGCAAAAGCCCT
>NC_057721.1:52379467-52403994 GCF_004010195.1 Chiloscyllium plagiosum
GCTCCTCCTGGGTGCAGATACGGCGGAGGCGGAGGAATTGGGAATACGGGATGGCATTTTTGCAAGAGGTAGGGTGGGAAGAGGTGTAATCCAGGTAGCTGTGGGAGTCGGTGGGTTTGTAAAATATGTCAGTGTCAAGTCGGTCGTCATTAATGGAGATGGAGATGGTCCAGGTAAATTTAAGGTCAGGGTGGGATGTGTTGGTGAAGTTGGTGAATTGCTCAACCTCCTCGCGGGAGCACGAGGTGGCGCCAATGCAGTCATCAATGTAGCGGAGGAAGAGGTGGGGAGTGGTGCCGGTGTAATTACGGAAGATCAACTGCTCTACGTAGCCACCAAAGAGACAGGCATAGCTGGGGCCCATACGTATGCCCATGGCTACCCCTTAAGGCTATTATGAAGGACTCTTTTTCTCAATCTCTCTCCATTGCTTGAGGCATGGTGATGCATGGGTTAAACCACCAATAGTTGTCTCTCTGTAATGAGGGAGCAGCCCTCTGATCTGGTCAGATTATGGCCATTTTACCTTACCTTTACCTTTATAAACACCATATAAGTTGATGTAGAATGTGAAGATACATCCTTCACCATTTGCTGATGTTCATGTACCAGCTCGAGCTTCATCAAGACCTCAATCCAACTAGATTAATAGTTAATAATAAATTCAAGTAAGTTCAGTTCTAACCTTAAGGCTTTAATGGAAGTGCTCACAGTATCAGAGATTCCTTATGATGTTTAACAGTTCCTCAATCTTTCCTTAATTAAATAAGAAATCCCTGGTCACCATTCTAACTGTTGGGTTCTTGCACAACAGGTTAATATTCTGAAATGGCTTCTGATGCAAACTTTGAAATGTATCCCTTCCTGAGTGTTTCAGGTAAGATCAATCTCTCATTAAAGGTTAGTAAGTCACCTACATGGTGAGATGCTTTCATTTCTGAACATATTGTTCCCATAGTGAGTTGTTCGGGATTGGTGCTGATCATCTATCCTAATAATATCTTTCTCATATTGAGACATTTTTCTCTTGCATTTTTTTCCTCACCAGGCAGCTGTGAGTTGTCAATTAAGAGAGATTATAGTTGGTAAATGCTTTATTAACACTGCAGCTTATCTCATTAATATTCAATTCGTATCTTATCAAATGGGACAAATAAGCTAGACATCAAGAATTTGCAACATGGAAGCTAGAAGGATTACTTGGCTACTTCAACTCACACTGGCTGTGAGGAGCCTGCAGTACTGTGCTCAGTACAGATATTGGCAGCTGACATTTGTCAACTTCTCATGACTGTAATGGCACCTATCCGGTTAAATAGGAGGCTGCTTAGGAAATGTAGACCTGGACTGCAGTGTGTACAACCAACTAGCATTCAAATACTGTGGTGAAGACACTTTCTATGGAGGGACAGGCAACCAACTCATGGATTTGACCAGGTTGCATCTCAGGGATTGGCTTTTGCCTGAAATGTCGATTTTCCTGCTCCTCAGATGCTGCCTGACCTGCTGTGCTTTTCCAGCACCACTCTAATCTAGACTCTGGTTTCCAGCATCTGCAGTCTTTGTTTTTACCTGCATCTCAGGGATGTTCACTTTTTCTCTTAGCACCCACTCGCTAAGTACTGACCTGCATGCTTGCATGCCTTCCCATGTCTTGCCTTGCCATGCCTATAAGCAGATTGGTACTTCAACCAAACCCTAAAGGCTATCAGTACTGTCATTTTGACATGCCCTTTTGCACAGATAGACAAACTTCCCCTTGTCTTGTTTATCATGCTTGTCAGTAGGGATCTGTCCAGGGAGGACATCTTGCCATCCAACACACTGAAATATCATTCTAACACTTACAGCATGTGCCAGCGCTATGTCCAACAAACATACTGCATGATTATTCAAACAAATGGCTACGTCGAAAAGTGGTTGGAGGCTAGTCCTCAGTCCAGTCAAGAACAGACCACTCTCTCTGAGGCCTTGTTACTGTCAGTCGCAAATACAACCCACACAAAATCTAGGGCCTTGGCCACAGAGGCTCATCCGCTTGGGATGCTCACAGTCAGAGGATTTGGTTGACTGCAATCTGAGATTACACCTTTCACTGTTGCCACTCAGTTCATTTTTATATATTTAAAGAGGCTCTTACTGTCTGGTTTTATATTGCTTGCTAGCTTGCTTTTATAGTTTATTTGCTCCCTCTTTATCCTGTTTTTGGTCAACTTCTGTTGATTTTTAAACATTCTCGTGATTTACCAGGAATTTGTTCTACCTTATATATACCCCCATCACATTGAATTTTGCCTCCAACTTTCCCTTGCCCCTGAAACTCAACATTACATCTTAATGATATTCCTTTACACTCTTCTGTGGAGGTCAGAGATCACTGCCAATAACTTGTAAGGATGGGGGCTGATGTATACGTTTAAGTGTCGGTTAGGTAGTTAATGAGGTGAATTTGGTAAGATACTTATACTAAGATACAGAGAAATCTCACTAGATTGCATACTGGAAAACCCTTGAAAAAAGCTCATCACTGTTCACATTTGGTGAAGAAAACAAGATTCAACCCTTGTTTCTGTTCAGTATAAAGTATTTCAGTAATTCCTCTGTCTTTAAATTTTAATCTTGCTACAATCTGATCTCTGACTTTCAAATCTGTTCCTCCTAGCTCCTGCAGTCTTATTGAAGAATTAACTTGATTTGTTTTAATTACTTTAACTTGTCAGACAATATATAACACAAACCCCAACGTCTAGTTTAAACTTATTAGAATGTCCTTCTACAACATGATTTGCTGACTAGTATTTATTGTGTGAACCATTGATCTCTCCCAGGATGCCCTGCTTCTGTGGCTGTGATTCTCTTCATTCCTCAATCTAGTTCCATTTAAAATTCTATTGCCATTTACTTTCATTACTTGATGGTTTAGATCAACAATATAGCCAGACACCGAGCAGTGAATAGGTTCCTTTCTGGAATCCGTTTGTAAATCAAATTATACAGAAGTCAGAATATAATGAAGGACAATGTAAAACAGCCATTCCTAAGTACAAGAAATGTTCAAATGTCAGGTCTTTAAAATTAGCCCATGCAGAGGATTGTGTGTGTAAGTACAAGTGTAGTAAACCAGACATTCATAAATCGGAGTCCCCCTGTTTGTCTTAAAAAAACCTTGTTTACCAAAATGGTGGTGTACGGCTCCCCCTACTGGGCAGTCATCACGCTTATAAGCCTTGGTCATACCGCATCTGAAGCATTTCAAAATGATGACTGGCATTTTATTAAAAAATTGGCCGAATTTTTCTTCAGCATGCTTTCTGGTTTCAGGCCTACAAATTGCCTGGATTTGGTTGGCTTTTTCCATGGAGCTTTGCACTTGCCTTCGACAATCATTCAGTTTTGCTTCTGGATTTCAAACTGCCTTGAGAATTGTACTGCCTTTGTGAGCATTGTATTCCCCTTTGACTACAAAGAAATTGGACAATGCCTCATCTATCACACCAATGATTATGTCGGCCTGTAACCCTTCAGTCATGGCATGACAATTTAGTTCTAATCAATAAAAGTTGTTGATGAAAGACTTAATGGACTACCTGAACGCTCTCTTCAAATATTAAATTTAGCATGTTTGATTATCAAGCTATTATGGATGTTGAAATGTTACCAAAAGCCTTCAGAACCTCATCATAGGAAAATGAAGTCACATCCATCTTTTACCTGGTCAACATATGATTGCATACAGCACAGGCCTGACCAGATTGCAATGGTCCTTTATGATCATCCCTGAGGCTGTTTGATTCTTAGCAAAATTTTGCTTCCAGTCATCATACATATTCACTTGCTGTGGGCTCCCTGAAATTGGAAGCTGATTTGGTGGTGGTATTCTTTGGTCACATAGTTCCCTGCACCAATGCCTGTTGAAAGCTCTGCTGTTGTTTTGGGACACTGACCCTGCTGTTTACCAGGTTACATCAGCACTCACTGGTGAATCAAAGAATGTTTACTTTCTCCCTCCAATCTGCCAAAGTACTTCTGTGATTTGCTACCATTGTAGCTTTTTCTTTAATACATGCTGCTTATAGTTTCAACTTTATAGCTTCAATATGTTGTCACCTTGTTTCCACTGTATTTTCTCTTCTGGCTGAATGTTAGAGGTCTGTTCGCCTCATAAATGATTGCAGCAATCTTTCTACATTTGAACAATAACTTTTATTTCTGAAATGCACAGTCAAGCATCTGCATACATTCAAATCTGTATGACATCTCTCTCCAGCTCTGTCTCAGTCATGCGAAGTTAAATTATCATTACGACATGATCCCTTTGATTCACGCTGTTAACCAGTTACTCCCCAGGGACTATTAATTCCTCATTATGATCTCCTTAGTCCTGGGAAAGGAGGTGGTAGCTGGGAAAGAGGTGCAAGTGAATATTGGCACATTCAAATATAGAACATGTACATTTCCATCAACCTACTGAAAATGCAAAGACATCCACTTTTCTGGTCAAGTCAGAATCAAAACCAGTAGACTTGGTTTCCTCTTTAGGGGGTGTCAAATTACAGATGGTAGCCTGACGTTCCATGGTATTGTGTGCTATCTTCTCCTGCAAACAGAATACCCAGGAGAAATAAATACAAGGTATCCAATGCTAGGGCACACTGGATGACTAAGGATATTGATGAGAAAATAAATAGTAGAAACGGGTTGCTGTAGTTCCAGATCCTATAAGTCTTAAACTGTCAGGCATTGTAGAATAAACTAGTAGAGTGTGTGTCAGGGAGCAAGGACCTAGGTGATACTATACGGTGTAAGCATGCATTATGGGGAATAAATTACTGAACATGAGTGCTGCTCAGTGACTAATTCTCATTTAAACACCAAAGGATAATATTTGAGTATTATATTTGCCGTTATTCATGATTCTTATGATTTTATCTTCCCCATTGCTTATCTGAAAACTCTTTCACCTTTGCTGATCTAAAGAATATTTATATCCAGTCTGTAAATGCAGCTTTGTTTTCTTTTGCTGAAAACTCTTGTGATTGATTGTGATATTCCTGTGATTTGGGTTTGGGCAATGCTGACAATTATTAGTTCTGCAGATGCATGTGTTGGACTTGTCATTCTCAAACTATCTGTGACCTGATTTTCTTTTATGAAGAGACAAGGGAGAGCTAAATTTTATGGATAAATGCATCATGATAACTTCCAGAATATCTCTCATTTAAAAAACAGGATTCTTTGCATCCTGTTATATACAATCTGTGCATTCAGGCACTGGAACTCCATTTTGCAGATGGGTTTTGTCCAAAGGAGCAGGCAAGGCAGTGTGGATGTTGTCTATCGCATAACATATCTTGAAAAAGTGTAAAACCATATAAAACCATTTTCTTTCTCACTCCACGGAATGTGGGCATTGCTGACTGGACCAGTATTTATTGCCCTTGAGAAGGTGATGGTGCAGTCTATGTGCTGTAGCTAGATTCAAAATGCCATTGTAGTGGGGAGGGTGATTTCCAGAATTTTGGGCCAGCAACTGTGTCTCACTGATCTAACTGTTGCGTCACTGTGTTACCAAAGTGATTATTTTCTCAGATAATTGATAAAATCTCTTGGCTACTTTATAAATGTACACAACACACTGCCTGATATTACAGAGCTCTCCTGCACTGTCTGAAGTGATCATGTGCGATAAGGCATTTGTCAGTTTGAGAACCAGGGACAGAACAGTATGAGAAAAAACAGTGTGAGCTTGCTTCTGGAAGAGTGATTGACCTAAAACAATGACAATGTTATTCTACCATAACATAAGAAACTGGGAATGGATGTGGTGGTCATGAAAAATGCAACATGAATCTAACACAACAAACCATTATCAACAAACATTACATTGTTTAGGTACATAAGTGTCTGGGTTAATATTGAGCTATTAAGTTTACAAAAGAGCAGCATGCTTCCAAGGAGATTGTCGTGCTTCAAGTGATCTGAGGTAAGATAGAATACAAGACCTTTTCATGGTTACAATAAACTAATTACTGTCAAGTAAATGTGTTTTTCAAAAATCAAACACTCGAGACATAAATGTAAGAGTTGACAGAATGCAGAATTTATACAAATTATTTCTTTCACTCAGCAAGCTAAGATGATCCGACAAATTTAACATAATTATATAATGTACATTTCTACAAGACAATATTTGCATGATGTTTTTGTGTAGTTCTTTGCAAGAAGCTGCTGACAGAAACATAGCAAGAGAGCAACATGCAAGGCATGCAAGGCTCGATTCTGCCCTAACATCACAATTAGTTTTGTACAGTGTTTCAGTGCATAAGGTGGTGTGTTTCGTTGTTTTAACATACAGTTTGATCTATTTGATTTACAGGCACTAAGTTACACTTTGTGTTAAAATGATTTTACACAACTGCAGATGTGCTTAAAACAATTACACTAACAAAATATTAACTGCAGAAAGATAAAATAACAAAGCAACAGATGAATGACTACCATTTTGCCATTGTTTTGGTGAAAGGTTATTTGTCGATAAAGCCACTGTTATTATGGAAACAAAACACCCTCAGAAATTTTGAGTGTTGCGTTTATTGTCGAACTGAATGTTTACTGAATGGTCGAACAGCATACATTTATTATTAATAACTAAATGTGTGACAAAGAACATAACAAATAACTCAAACAGACTGTACTCTGGCAATGTTACTGACTAGAACATATTCCATATTATCTCCCCTTTTGTGGACCACCACTGTAGCCATTATGGACATATGTTGGTTAATAATAGCAGCTTGTCTATATAAAGCACTTCTACATTAAACAATTCAAGGTTAGATTCTAAGCCATAGAACCATAAATGTTTATATGTACAAGGAGACTATTTGGAACATAAAATATTTGCCAGCTTAAAACTAATGCCTCCGGTCTGCTCTCTTTTGAGCTCCATAACTTTCTCTGCTTCAAATGTTTATCCACTTTTCACTTGTAACATGCAATGGTTCCTGATTGAAGTATTCATTTTGGCAAAACATTCTATGTTCCAATAATGTTCCATGTGGAAACATATGAGTACAAAACCAAAGAAATTATGCTGAGTCGGTACAAACAGGTTTGGTCCTAATTGGAGTATTGTGACCACACATGAAGCAAAGACATGAAGGCATCACAGAAAAGATTTACATGAATGGTCCCAGAGTTGGGGATTTTGATTTATATGTACAGATTGATTGCATCTGAGCCAAAATGGGAACACCATCCTTTCAGTAGGATTTACTGGTGCTATTGGTGGAGGTTTAAACTAAATTGGCAGGAGAATAGGATACAGAATAGAGGTATAATAGTGCCTTCCGACGCCAATATGGAAGAAAAGCAGAATGCATACAGACAAGTTAGGGAGCCAATAGCCTAGCAGTATTACCACTGGACCGTTAATCCAGAGACCCAAGGAGTATTCTGGGGATCTGAGTTTGAATCGCACCACGGTAGATGGTGGAATTTGAATTTTAAAAAATCTGGAATTAAGAGTCTAATGATTGTGAATCCATTATCGATTGTCAGGAAAATCCCATCTGGTTCACTAATAACCTTTAGGGAAGGAAATTGCCTTTCTTACCTGGTCTGGCCCACATGTGACATAGCAATGTGGTTGACTCTGAACTGCTCTCTAGGCTATTATGAATCGGCAATAAATGCTGGCCTCATCCCATGAATGAATAAACAAAATGTTGACGCAATCAAGCTCAGCAAAGCTGAATGGCGTTTATATTTAATCAAGGGAGTCTTGTGAGTAAGGCAGATGAGTTGAGGGTGTTGATTAACACAAGGGTATATGACACCATTGCTTCATGAAGACTTGATTGAAGGAGGGATGGGACCAGCAGCTCATTATTCCAGAACCTTCAAGCAAGAGAGGGAGGTGTGTAGAGGAGGAAGTGGTGTTGTAACGTTGATCATGGAGTCGATTGCTGCAAAAAGAAGGGTGATATCTTAGGAGGCTCCTCAATTGGAGGCAATGCCAAGGCTCAGAAAACCAGAAGCCTTGGAGAACCACAGTTGAGGAGGGGCACGGGCAGGTCAGAGGACCTCTCTGGAGGCCTGCTCCTGAGTCTGGCCAAAGTGACGATCTACAGATCCAGGTAGCAGGATGTGCAGTGGATATAGTTCCTCTGCCTTCCTGACTTCTGTGGCTATATTTGTGCCCGGTTAGCCTTGGAGATGGAGCACAGGATGTCCATCAGCAGTCTTTGATGCCTATAGCAAAAAGTGACACCACAGGAGGTGTAATGTCTTAGTTCTCACTCCAACTCCATTTTGATTTAGCCTCCTCCTCCCTCACTCTCTTTCTTTGACTCACCTTTGGTATTATTGCACTGCCTATGGTGGGTTTTACATGTAATTTAGTCAATGAATCAGAAAAATGGCAGATTTAGTGGTGGAGGATAAAAAAAGAAAGTAGCACGGATCAGGTGGTGATGGGGATAAACAGTTCAGTGATTTGTAAAAACATTTCCGGATACAAAAAAAATTGGAAAGTTTAAGGGGTGACTTTAAAAGGTCATTAGGAAAGTGAAGAGCGGGCATGAAAAATTACTGGCTGTGAAAGAAAAGGAAAATCCAAAGGTGTTTTCTAAGTATATTCAGAGCAAAAGGGAAAGAGACACCCTTTAGGAACCTAAGTGACAAACTGTGGATGAAGACTAAGGATGCAGCTGGCACGGTCGCTCAGTAGTTAGCACTGCTGCCTCACAGTGCCAGGAACCTGGGTTCAATTCCACTCTTGGGCGACTGTCTATGTGAAATTTGGACATTCTCCCCGTGTCTGTGTGGGTTTTCTCCCACAGTCCAAAGAGGTACAGATTAGGTGGATTGGTTGTGTTAAATTGCTCACAGTATTCAGGGATGTGTAAGATTAGCCAGTGGAAATGCAGGGTATAGTAGGGGGTTGGGTCTGGGTGGGATGCTCTTTGTAGGGTTGGTGTGGACGTGATGGACCAAATAGCCTGCTTCCACACTGTAGGGATTCTATGTCAGTGAGGTCGACATTATTAGTACATTATAGCTGTATTCAAGAATGAGAAGAACAATGTAGATATAGAAAATCAGGGAAGAGGACTGTGATATAACTGAACAAATTAAAATTGAGAGGGAGGTGGTATGAGCAATTTTAGTGGATTTAAAATTGGATAAATCCCCAGGCCCCAGAGGAGGTGTAACCCGCCCCATGGGAGGAGATTGCAGAGGCTCAAGCATTAATTTTCAAATCCTTTCTGGTTACAGGAGCGATGCCAGAAGGCTGGAGGACAGCTAATGTAGTGCCATTATTCAAGAAGGCTGGAAATGATAATCCAGAGAGCTGTAGGCCAGTAAGTCTAATATCAATGATCAGGAAAATACATACATTTGAACAAAGAACAAGAACAGGCCCGTTTGGCCCTTTGAGATTGTTGCATTGTTTAGTAAGATTATGCCTAATCTGATTTTAATTTTAACTTTACGATCCTGTATACACCCAAACATCTTGCATTTCCTTGATAATCAAGAATTTATCTATCTTTATTTGGAAAATATTTAAAGATTCTGCATCCACTGCTTTTTGAGGAAGTGAATTCCAAAGACTCTCAACATAGTCATAGTCATAGAGATGTACAGCATGGAAACAGACCCTTTGGTCCAACCTGTCCATGCCAACCAGATATCCCAACCCAATCTAGTCCCACCTGCCAGCAAGCGGCCCATATCCCTCCAAACACTTCCTATATTCATATACCTATCCAAATGCCTCTTAAATGATGCAATTGTACCAGCCTCCACGACTTCCTCTGGCAGCTCATTCCATACACATACCACCCTCTGCATGAAAAAGTTGCCCCTTAGTTGCCTCTTTTATATCTTTTCCCTTTCACCCTAAACCTATGCCATCTAGTTCTGGATTCCCCCACCCCAGGGAAAAGACTTTGTCTATTTATCCTATCCATGCCCATCATGATTTTGTAAACCTCTATAAAGTCTCCCCTCAGCCTCTGACGCTCCAGGGAAAACAGCCCCAGCCTGTTCAGCCTCTCCTTTAGCTCAAATCCTCCAACCCTGGCAACATCCTTCTAAATCTTTTCTGAACCCTTTCAAGTTTCACAACATCTTTCCGATAGGAAGGAGACCAGAACTGCACGCAATATTCCAACAGAAGCCTAACCAATGTCCTGTACAGCCGCAACATGACCTCCCAACTCCTGTATCAATACTCTGACCAATAAAGGAAATCATACCAAACGCCTTCTTCACTATCCTATCTACCTGCGACTCCACTTTCAAGGAACTATGAAACTGCGCTCCAAGGTTTCTTTGTTCAGCAACACTCCCTAGGACTTTATCATTAAGTGTATAAGTCCTGCTCTGATTTGTTTTTCCAAAGTGCAGCACCTCGCATTTTTCTGAATTAAACTCCATCTGCCACTTTCTCAGCCCATTGGCCCATCTGATCAAGATCCTGTTGTGATCTGAGATAACATTCTTCACTGTCCACTATACCTCCAATTTTGGTGTCATCTGCAAACTTACTAACTATATCTCTTATGCTCACATCCAAATCATTTATATCAATAAATGCTGCCTTGCCATACTGTTCAGACTTAAAGCCAGAAAGCTTATCATAGTTGTCAGCAGGCCTCAGTCAAGGGGATCCCAGTGCAGTCTGTGATGGACAACCTCTGATATCAGTCCAGTGCTAGCTTTGGGTAGTCAGAGTCTGGATGCTCTTCTCATAAGGGGTGAGGAGCCAAATGGTGGGCAGCAATCCATTGTCTTGACTCTTGCTGTCCTATTGTGGGCTGTTGTCCTCATGAAATGAGAGAGAGAGAGAGAGAAATATTATGGGAGATTGAAGTGGGTAGTATAACTATTAATGTTGGTGCAGCTGTGGCACAAGCAAGTGAGTAGGCAGTGCATGGAGAGTTACTGGTGTCAGGAATTGTGGGAAAATGATGTGGCAGGCACTCATGAGAATGGTAGAGCATGAGTCCTGTGGGTACATTAGCAGAAATCGAGTGAGTGTGTGGTATCAGTGGTAACATCAAAAGACATGGTGGATAAACTATTTACACTGGTTGAAGATTCGAAAACTAGGGGACATAGTCTAAAAATTAAGGCCAGACCAGGAGAGATGTTAGGAAGCATTTCTACACACAAAGCATGGTATGGGTTAAGAACTAAGATGGATTTTTGGTTTTAAATCTGAGATAGATAAATTTTTGTTGAGCAAAGGTATTAAGGATATGGGCCAAAGGCAGTTACATGGACTTAGGCAACAGATCAGCCACTGTCTCACTGTATGGCAGAGCAGGTCCGAGGGGCTGAATGGCCGATTCTCGTTCCTATGTTAAGTTAATAGCACTTACATGGGCAGAGTGGAGAAGGATATTGACCTTCTTTCTACAGTGTTTGACATTCCTCCAGAAGGCTGGGATTCCTCTGACCTGGATGAGCTGGCTGGCATTGTCTGCTGTTGTGGCCTCTACTACTTGTCCTGGGGGAAGAGAAAGTTCCTCCGTTGCACTACTCCAGCCAGAAGCAACTCCAGGATCACATCCACAAAGCAAGTCCTCTCTTTCCAATCTGTCATGCCTGGGGCAAATGTCAGCAACTATAAAGAGCAGCTCCAGACTAACAGAGTTTGTCTGGGTGCAAATCGGCCTATTAAACAAGGTGGTGCAGGGAGCAAGAGATGCCAGTGAATTCTAGGATGGTGTGGGAATGTGGTAAGAAGGGCAGAAATTAGACTGGAGACATGCCACATGGTAGCTAACGAATGAGTAAGATGTGTCAAATGAGCTCTCTCGCACTCAAAGCAAGAAACTCTCCAAAAAACTCAACACAACTTGGACTTTGCCAAAAACATGTAAGAGTCAGCCTAATGAGGCTATGACTCTATGCTGGGACTGTATACCTAAGAGAATATTTAAATAAAAAATTGATGAAGGTGTTCAACACTCTGAAGTATCTGTATAAAGCAGATAGGGAGAAACTGTGACCTTTGGCAAAATGGTTAGGAGTCAATGCACAAAGATTTACGCTGAATGACAAAAGAACTAAAGACAATAGGAGGAAAAGTTTTTTAATGCAATGAGTGGTTAAGATCTTGAACGTACTGCCTAAGATTGGTATTGGAGGCAGATTCAATCTTGGCTTTCAAAGAAAAATTACATAATTATCTGAAGGAAACAAAAATTGCAGTGGCTTAGTTAAAAAAAAGGGGAGTTTTTGAATTGTTCTTGTCAAGAGCTGGCATGGACACAATGGGTGTAACTGTTCTATGATTCCATAATTCTATATAAAGAAATATCACCTAACCTTTCTCCTCACTTTCTTTCAATTTGTAACTCTTTGTCAGACTCCTCAACCAGAAAATATTCTTGATCTGTTCACTTTATTGAAATCATTCAAGACTTTAAAATTTTGAATTTTTCTCTTAGTCTTCTTTAATTTTGTGGCATTACTGTCATTATTTCAACTCTTCTCGGTTCCTATCATTTAGATTAGATTACCTACAGTATGGAAACAGGCCCTTCGGCCCGACCAGTCCATACCGACCCTCTGCGGAGTAGCCCACCCAGACCCATTTCCCTCTGACTAATGCACCTAGCACTACGGGCAATTTAGCATGGCCAATTCACCTGACCTGCACATATTTGTGACTGTGAGAGGAAACCGGAGCACCCGGAGGAAACCCACACAGACACGGGGAGAATGTGCAAACTCCACACAGACAGTCACCTGAGGTGGAATCGAACCTGGGACCTTGGTGCTGTGAGGCAGCAGTGCTAACCACTGAGCCACCATGCCGCCCTTCCCAATATCTGATGAATCTTCTCTTTTGTCTACTTGCTTCACCATTGCTTTGTACCAATTTATCACTTTGCTCCTGAAAGACATTATCTGGCCAATTAAGCTTTTCTCTGTGCTATTTTCACCATTGGACTATTGTGTGTAATACTTTAACCTTTGGTGTCCTCATGAGCTTCATAATATTCCAAGAAATAATGACCTCCAAATAATGTTTGAATTGTATGAATAGCGGGGGATTTAAAATGGAAATTGCTTCCTACCAAATCTTTCGTCATTCAATATCATCTCTTTTCTAAAGTTAAATGAGATTTAAATTCCATTTGCTAACTTGTTCTTCATTCTATTGGGTACAATAGCCAACCTGCCTTCTAACTGGTGTTGTGGATTTGCTACCAATTGAAATCTCAGTAATTTCAGTCTTACGCATGAGCATCAAACTGGTCATTTACACCATAAGCCTCAATATTTTAAAGGATTAAATGGAACTTTATCAAGTTCCTTTGAAAAGCAAGTAACTGATATCTCCTGGGTTGAATTTGTCCCTAGAATACTAGTAGATTTGTGAGGTATTACATTTGAGCAAGAAACTGGAATCAATGGTAACCTTTTCTTAACATTTTAAAAGTCCAGAGAGCTGCAGTGTAACATCTGGAGTATATGCGCACTCACACACACTAATGAATGAAATGGAGCAGGCTTGATACTGGTTAAATAATGAGGCAAGTAGTATATGCAGTCAGTTCTTCTATAATGCGATGGTTGCGTTCTTGTGCAACCCCGCGTTTCAGAAAAATCGCACTTTAGAAACAGCCCTTAAACAGTGCTGTAATCGCATTACAGCCAAGATATGTTTTAAAAGTTTGTGCTTTAGAAACAGGGTCTCCAATTCGTCAATCGTGTTTCAGCGAACTCGTGTTGGTGAAACACGTATTATCACAGAATGACCTGTAGTTAGGAAATCATGATATCAATCAGCTTGTACATAAATTTGAAGATATTGCCGACAATTTGGAGCTCCATGCTCTTGCTTCCATCCTCTCCTTGGAACACAGTACAATTTGGAGAGCAGAACAAGCTACTTGAAGAGGGAAAAGAAGACAGAAGAGGAACTATAATCAGAAGACCTTATCCACTAAAGTTGGTCAGGGAGTTCCCTATATCTCAGCTAACAGTTGAGTTTCATTGCTTAAGTGCTAGACAACTGGTCTAAGAATGAGTGCTCTACTGAAGTTTGCCCAGTAAAAGTGTCTGGATTGCAGTTGCTATATTTTCTGGTACACCCAGCTGGGTCAGTTGATGAAAGACCAGACTCTGCCTCATCTGGAAAATAGAAGAAAATCCTGAAGCAGAACTAGCTGCAAAGAGATCTCTTGGCTGAAATACTATGGAACATGATAAAGTCAAATAAACAGGATTTCTAACTGTCTGTCATCTGAACTGAAGTCTGATTTGATGATCCCATCAATTCTACAATTGTTATCATTTCAATTTCAAAGACAGGAAGTCAACTGGACCACAAGAAGTCTTCTTTTTTATTTTGCATTCTGCATGGTACCAGGTCCCTCTGCAACTGGGTTAATCAGAGCAGCAGTTCAATGAGGTTCTGAAGCGGTCATTAGTAAAATTGAATGACCACTGTTGAAAGAACTGGCAGAGCCACAGAAACTGGAGATTGTCAAAGTGTTGAACAGTGTCAGATGCATCATGGAAAAGGTGGGTTAAAAAAGGGCTTGAGTTTGGAAGAAGTCCAGTCAGTGGGAAAAGAACAGGATAAATTTTTCTTAGGTGGTTCATTTTGTGGAGTTTCAAAAAGAGCTGTTCAGGATTGGGAGTCTAAGTAAGTGGAGATTGCAGAGGAACGTTCTAAAGAGGAAATGAAGTCAATGATCACTTAAGGAGTGATGGATAGATGTTAGATGTTGAGATCACATTCCAGGGAGAGATAAGAAGAGATGTCAGAGAAATGGTATTTAGCTTCCAATGGTTACAGGTCAGTAGACCAACAGCATTATGCTTGTCAGCGGATTTTGATGAAAATGTTGAAGATTGAACCTGAGAGAAAAAGAATGCTGAGGCTCCTGGGGAAAATAGATGAGAGTGACTGTGAAATTGAGAAAATGTCCTGCTATGTCTTTTATATTTACTTTCACAAATCTAATCCTGAGCTCCTGAATACTTTTAAAGTAACATTTTCCCCATTCCTGCCATGACAGATAGTGACATTTGAATTCGATGGTAATCTAAAATTAAGAGTATAATGATGACTATAAAACCTTTGTCGACTGACAGAAAAGACCATCTGGTTCACTAATATCCCTTAGAGAAGGAATTAGTGTCCTTGCCTGGCCTGGCCGACATGGAATCCCAGATCCACAGCAATGTTGTTGACTCTTAACTGTCCAATAACTGCTAGCCAGTGATGCCCACATCACATGAATGATACAGATGCAAATAAATAAAAGCCACTGCCCACAATTAATGAATAAAACATCCTTCGTTGTCTACCTTCTTTTTAGACTGCAATGGTTGACCTATACTCATTTATTCCTCAAAGGTCAATATGAACTGTCATATCTGAGCCAGAACATGATTATACTCATGAACATATTTCAATTAATCTTGTGTAATTTTGTGAACTGTAGTTTTTTGATGTAGAGTTGCTAAGACTATACAAAGTTGATCAACTGATCTATTTCTTTAACACCTTCCATATTATATGCTACAGGAACCTCTCTAAACTAGAACCAACCTCCACGCATACTAGAAATCTGGGAATGGGGAAAACAGTACTTTAAAATAAATCAGGAGCAAAGGATCAGATTAGTGAAAGAAACTAATGAGCAAAACCAATGTAGTGTACAAAATCACATGCAAGGACTGCACAAAACATTACATAGGACAAACAGGAAGACAGCTAACAATCCGCATCCATGAACACCAACTAGCCACGAAACGACACGACCAGCTATCCTTAGTAGCCACACACGCAGATGACAAGCAACATGAATTCGACTGGGACAACACTACTATTATAGGACAAGCCAAACAGAGAACAGCCAGGAAATTCCTAGAGGCATGGCACTCATCCACAGATTCAATCAATAAGCACATCGACCAATATACCGACCACTGCAATGGACAGCTGGAACTGACAACCGGAAGCGGCAGATTCAAACCACTATAAATGCAGGAGGAAACATCACAGGAGACTTCCAAGCACTGAAGATGTCACCTAGACAGGGGACGAAACGTCTGCAACACAAATTCCCAGCTCAGCGAACAGAACCACAACAACGAGCACCCGAGCTACAAATCTTCTCACAAACTTTGAAGTGAAAGAAACAACTTTACCAAAGGTTGAGGAACTCCATTAAAAGAGTGACTTCATCTGCCCTCAGTAATGAAGGACAGAAATCTTATTGCTGGATATTGAGAATAGCTGTATAGACACCCCCACTCCACTGCTAGCAAGGCCACCCTGCTTGAGATTGGATAACTCAGCACAGCAATGAAAGAAACAAGGACATCTTTTATGCAAATAAAAATGAAATTTCCAGAGAAACTCTGTAGATCTGTAATGTGACAGATAGCTACAAATAACAATAAATTTCTGAAGAAGGGACTTTGGGTTCAAAAAACTTTAACGATGTTACTCTCTCCACAGATTCTGCCAGATCTACAGAGTTTCTCTGGAAATTTCATTTTTATTTGCATAAAAGATGTCCTTGTTTCTTTCATTGCTGTGCTGAGTTATCCAATCTCAAGCAGGGTGGCTTGCTAGCAGTGGAGAGGGGGTGTCTATGCAGCTATTCTCAATATCCAGCAATAAGATTTCTGTACTTCATTACTGAGGGCAGATGAAGTCACTCTTTTAATGGAGTTCCTCAACCTTTGGTAAAGTTGTTTCTTTCACTTCAAAGTTTGTGAGATTTGTAGCTCGGGTGCTCGTTGTTGTGGTTCTGTTCGCCAAGCTGGGAATTTGTGTTGCAGATGTTTCGTCCCCTGTCTAGGTGACATCTTCAGTGCTTGGAAGTCTCCTGTGATGTTTCCTCCTGCATTTATAGTGGTTTGAATCTGCCGCTTCCGGTTGTCAGTTCCAGCTGTCCGCTGCAGTGGTCGGTATATTGGGTCCAGGTCGATGTGTTTATTGATTGAATCTGTGGATGAGTGCCATGCCTCTAGGAATTTCCTGGCTGTTCTCTGTTTGGCTTGTCCTATAATAGTAGTGTTGTCCCAGTCGAATTCATGTTGCTTGTCATCTGCGTGTGTGGCTACTAAGGATAGCTGGTCGTGTCGTTTCGTGGCTAGTTGGTGTTCATGGATGCGGATTGTTAGCTGTCTTCCTGTTTGTCCTATGTAATGTTTTGTGCAGTCCTTGCATGTGATTTTGTACACTACATTGGTTTTGCTCATTAGTTTCTTTCACTAATCTGATCCTGTGCTCCTGATTTATTTTAAAGTACTGTTTTCCCCATTCCCAGATTTCTAGTATGCGTGGAGGTTGGTTCTAGTTTAGAGAGGTTCCTGTAGCATATAATATGGAAGGTGTTAAAGAAATAGATCAGTTGATCAACTTTGTATAGTCTTAGCAACTCTACATCAAAAACCTACAGTTCACAAAATTACACAACAAGATTACTGGATCCTGAAACCACTGCGCAATTAAGAAAGCTATGAATAAAATTTTCCAAACAGAACTTTTGAAACAGAGGATTTAAAAAATAAACAATGCCATGGTTTTATTGGAGAAACAGTGGAATGGATTGGGGTTTGTTTGAAATTGCATAAACAAAGGGTAGTTATTAAGGAGGAGATTTCAAACTGTCGCCCAGTGTGAACATTCCCTAAACTCTGTCTTTTATTGTTCAGTATTTTGATCAAGGAGCTTTGAGGAGGGCATAATAATACTATTAGGAAATTTGCATATGACTCAGAATGTATTCCAAGATTCGCGATACATTGAGATTAGTAGGTAGAAAACTGATAATAGAAATCAATTGAATGGGTTATTAAATTGAATATGTTGTTTAATACTTTAAACCACATAGGTAGAGACAACTAAAGCCATATCTATTCCTTCAAGAGTAACAGAGCAAGAAACAAGGTTAGTTGTAGTTAATGACAAGACTGTAAGGGATAAAGTTCTTCAGGGATTCACCTAATTATCCACTGCAACATTATCCTAGAAAATTGCATAAACACCAGTATCTTCCAGTTCCATTAACAAGAAGGTGCTTGTTTTTCTCAAAATTGACTCAAAAGTAAGAAATAACCACAGCACCTTTCCATTTTTCTCAATGTAATGGTTTCAAACATGACATATTATGTTCTTTATCATTGTTGCTGTGGCTGAGATAATACATAAATTAAAGATATTTGTTTTTCTAAAAAGAGTCACATTATAAAACACATCTGTAGTGATTATAACAAGGTCAGCCAAGTGGTCCTCGTGGAATATGATTGTTAATCTGGGGCTGTTAATCTGGTCCAATCAGGGAGCCCTGGCTGATAGATAAGAACAGAAGTGTCTCACATAGCATTGCCCTCTCTCGAGAAGGGTACTGCTTGTCACTGGTTGTCACTGGCCACTCGGGTGTTTCCTTTCTTCCTGGTGGTGGAATATAAATAAAGATTTACACACTTGTTGTTCTTCACTGTGTCCGACACCTACACACACACTACATGGGTGCTGGGGAAAAATAAGCACTGTTAGGCAGTAGTGTGGGGAAACATTTTTTAAAAAGAAAAAAAAGAACAGAAGTGTCAGATATCCTGTTCAGTCTAAGAGCTGGCTCTGAGAAAGCTAGATCAGTGTTGCGAACTCTCCACGTGAAAACAGAGGGTGACTGGTATTGGAATACTGGCTTCTGTGAAGTTATTCCAATATCGAACCTAAATGTCTTCATTGTCCTCATTACCTATGGTGCTGTTGCACCACTATTCTGAAAAGGGGCGGAAATTTGAAGTTCAGCACTTTTGGATACATTTACTTCTTTGGTATATGAAATGCAAATTTCACTGTTGTTTTTAACAGGCAACGCCTTATTTTAGTTGAAGATCTATGGATGATTGTTTAAGTAATTGCAGTCTGCCCTGCTCAGGATTCTTTGGTGGCTGCTAACCCCAGGTAAGCTCAAAAAATTATGATACAAACTGTTGAGTCTGAAGGAGTAATTTACATGATTACACCAAAATCAGGGTTGAATTTCCTGTGTAGCTGACTCCAATTCTCCTCTTGGGACTCACCTTGCCTAAAAAGGCAGACCAACATTCAGGAACTACATGTCAAGGTGGGGCTTTGTCCAGTAGCTTGTTCCAACTTTGCTGATGAGGCTTCTAGACACAGTGGTTTCCTTTACAAATGTAAACTGGGAGACCACTTTGTAGAACACCGCTGATCTATCAAGAGGAATGCCTCTGAATTCCCAGTTCTTGGCTATTTCAATAAGCCACCTCGCTGTCATGCTAATGTTGCTGACCTGGGTTTGCTGCAAGGTTCCAACAAAGCACAGCACAAAATCATAGAACAAAGCTTCATTTTCTCCCCCGGCACCTTCCAGCCTCAACACTAAATTACAAAACTTCAGAAACTGACCACATCATGTCTGTTTTCTGTTTTTCTTACATTCCTCCTCCCTCAAAACATGCACACACAGACTTGTCTTATTGTCTCAATTACTTTGCACTTAGTAGAGAAGATCCATTTGCTCCATGTCACATCTTCAATTACACCAATTTTAAACCTTTTTCTATTTCACCACCCTTAATAGCCTTTTATACTGTGCCTTTCCATTATCTATTCTCTTGTCCTTCTTCCGACTGTCAAAGTATTAAAGTGCCCATTTTCCAAAACCTTTCAGTTCTGAAGAAGAGTCATACCGGACTTGAAATGTTAACTCTGTTTCTCTCCTCACAGATGCTGCCAGAGTTTCTCCAGCATTCTGTGTTGTTTGTTTCATTTTAGATACTGCTTTTATGATCTTGCAAACCTGAATTCTAATCCCCCTACTCCCTTGTATCACCACCTATCTTATTTGAAACTTATTTATTACTATTTTCCAAACATTCTACCTCTCATTTAATATCAGTGAGCTCCATCGGGCACTGTTTTACACATGCTAGTATTTTCTGTAAACGTCTCTTTGATGTTTTTGAAAATTCCAATGATTATCAGAATTATTTACCAAGGCCCCACTTTCTAGATCATCTATACCTTTGGACTCTGAAAACTCTATATCCAAATTGTTAATATACACAGTAAATAGATGTGGTCCAGAAACAAAATTATCTCGGATACCTTTACAAATTTCTAACTATTCTGAGAAACTGCCTTTTACACATGCTCTCTGTTTCCTTTTAACTATTTTCTCTTCATCTAGATATTTAGTAATTTAATCTTTAATTTTTCTTCTATAGGAAGGCGATGGCCCAATGGTATTAATTAATTCAGAAACTCAGCTAATGTTCTGGGTACCTGGATTTGAATCTTGCCATAGCAGATGGTGGAATCTGAATTCAATAAAGAAAATCTGGAATTAAGAATCCAGTGATAACATTGTCGATTGTTGGAAAAACCCATCTGATTTGCGAAGGTTCTTCAGATAAGGAAATCTATCATCCTCACTCGGTTTGGCTTACATGTGACTCCAGACCCACAGCAGTGTGACTGACTCTCAATTGCCCTCCAAAATGGTTTTGCAAGCCATTCAGTTGTACCAATCGCTACAATCTCAAAGAAGAAATGAAACCAGAAGGATCAGTTGGCATTGACCTAGGCACTGGAAACAACAACAGCAGAAAAAGTCCTGTCAACCCTCCAAAGTTCTCCTCACTAACATCTGGGGGCTAGTGCCAAAGCTGGAAGAGCTGTTTCACAGACTTGTAAAGCATCAGCCTGACATAGTAATAGTCACAGAATCACACCTTATAGATAATGTCCCAGACACCACCATCACCGTCCCCGGATATGACCTGTCTGACCAGTAGGACAGACTTGGCAGAGGTGGCGGCATGGTGGTATACGGTCAGGAGGGCATTGCCCTTGCAGTTGTCAGTGACGTCAGACCCCATGAAGTCTCACGGTTTCAGGTTAAACATGGGTAAGGAAACCTCCCGCTGATGATCACATATCGTCCTCCCTCAGCTGATGAATCAGTTCTCCTCCACTTTGAACAACATTTGGGAGAAGCACTGAGGATGGCAAGGGCACAAAGTGTACTCTGCGTGGGGGATTTTAATGTCCACCACCAAGAGTGGTCGAAGGCAGCACTACAGATCGAGCCTTTCAGGTCCCAAAGAAGAATATGCTAGACTGAGTCTGCAGGAGTTCGTGAGGAAACCAACAAAAGTGAAGGACATACTTGACCTCATCTTAACTAATCTGCCCGTTGCAGATGCATTTGTCTCTGAGTATATCAGTAAGAGTGACCACCACACAGTCCTTGTGGAGGTGAAGTCCTGCTTTCACATTGAGAATAATCTCCATCATGTTGTGTGGCAGTATCACCGTGCTAAATGGGACAGACTTCACACAGATCTAGCAACACAAGACTAGGCATCCATGAGGCACTTTGGGCCATCAACAGCAGAAGAATTGTACTCCAGCACAATCTGTAACCTCATGGCCCAGCATATCCTCCACTCAACCATTACCGTTAAACCAAGGGATCACCCTGGTTCAATGGAGAGTGCAGGAGGGCATGCCAGGAGCAGCACCAGGCATACCTGATGATGAAATGCCAACCTAGTGAAGCCATCAAACAGAACTACTTGCATTTCAAATAGCATAAGCAGCAACTGATAGACAGAGCTAAGCGTTTCCACGACCAATGGATCAGATGTAAGCTCTGCAGTCCTGCCACATTCAGACATGAAACGTGGTGGACAATTAAACAACTCATTGGAGAAGGAGGTTTCACAAATATCCCCATCCCCAATGATGCAAAGGCCCAGCACATCAGTGCAAAAGATAAGGCTGAAGCTTTCATAGCAACCTTCAGCCAGAGTGCAAAGTAGATCATCTGTCTCAGCGCCCTCCAGTGGTCCCTGGCAGACACCAGTCTTCAGCCAATTTGATTCACTCATATATCAAGAAATGGTTGGTGACACTGGTTACTGAGTTGATAAAGTGTGGTGCTGGAAAGGCACAGCATGTCAGGCAGCATCTGAGAAGCAAGAGAGTTGATTTTCGGGCATAACCCTTCATTCATGACACTGACTCTCCAGCATCTCCTCCTAGAAATTGGATACTGCAAGGGCTGCAGACCAATAACCACACCATCAGTCTACTCCCGATCATCAGTAAAGTGATGGAAGGTGACATCAACAGTGCTATCAAGCAGCACCTACCTGCTCATCAATAACCTGGTCAGTGATACCCAGTTTAGCTTCACCAGGGCTACTCAGCTCCTGATCCCATTACAGTCTTGGTTTAAATATAGACAAAAGAGCTGAATTGCAGAGACGAAGTGAGAGTGACAGCTCTTGACATCAAGGCTGCATTTGACATCATGTTTGGCAGCATGAAGCCCGAGCAAAATTGGAATCAATGGGTTTCAGAAGCCAAACTTTCTGGTGGTTGGAGTCATACCTGAAGCACAGGAAGGGGAAAGTGAGGACTGCAGATGTTGGAGATCAGAGTCCAGAGTATTGTGCTAGAGTTGCACAACAGGTCAGGCAGCATTCCAGGAGCAGGAGAATCGATGTTTTGGGCATAAGCCCTTCATCAGGAATCACAAAGGAAGATGGTTGTGGTTGTTGGATATCAGTCATCTCAGCTCCAGGATATCTCTACAGAAGTTCCTCAGGGTAGTGTCCTCAGCCCAACCATCTTCAGCTGCTTCATCAATGACCTTTCGTACTTCATAAGATCAGAAATGGGATATTTGCCAATGATTGCAAAATTGGCAGCACCATTAATGGCTCCTCAGATACTGAAGCAATCCATGTTCAAATGTGACAAGATCTGGACAATATCCAGGCTTAGGCTGACAAGTGACAAGTAACATTCAGGCCAGGCTATGACAATCATCACAAATGCCAGGCTATGACAATCATCAATAAGAGACAATTTAACCATCAACCTTTGTCATTCAATGGTGCTACCATCACTGAATTCCCCACTTTTAACACTCTAGGAATTACTTTTGACCAGAAACACAACTGGACTCATCACATAAGCATAGTGGTTACAAGAGCAGGTCAGATGCTAGGAATACTGTGGCAAGTAATTCACCTCCTGACTCCCAAAGCCTGTCCAAGGCATATGTCAGGAATGTGATGGAATACTCCCCACTTGTCTGGATGAGTGTAGCTCCAACAAAACTCAAGCAGCTTGACACCATCCAGGACAAAGCAGCTCGCTTGACTGGCATTACATCCACAAACATCCACTCCCTCCACCACCGAGACTCAGTAACAGCAGTGTGTACTATCTACAAGATGCACTGCAGAAATTCATCTAAAATCCTTCGACAGCACCTTCTAAACCCACAACCACTTCCGTCTAGAAGGACAAGGGCAGGAGATATATGGGAATACCAACACCTTCAAGTTCCCCTCCAAGCCACTCACATCCTGACTTGGAAATATATCACCGTTCCTTCACTATCACTGAGTCCAGTCTTGGACCTCCCTCCCTAATGGCATTGAGGGTGAACCCACAGCAGGTGGACTGCAGAAGTTCAAGAAGTAGCTCACCACCACCTTCTCAAGAACAACTAGGGACGGGAAATAAATGCCGGCCAGCCAGCGACACCCACATCCCTCAAATGAATACATTTTTAAAAATTACTGAAATGTTCTGTAATGTCCCAGATTAGTTCTGTATCCTTTCTTTTCCAAAAATTGATTTTACGTTGGTCATCCTGCAGTCCTCTTGCACGCATCCATTTTCTCAGTCCTCTTAAAAACAACACATATAGATTGCTCTGTTCCCCTCTTTATTCTATAAAGCTCTACATTTTTAAAAAAAATTAGCTTATGTAACTGCAATGTGTTCCTCTTGTTATGCCCGTTTTTCCTTCTAAACCTATTCAATTCAAAACACCTTCTTCTGTATGAGTGAGCCCAATTTATTTCTGCTCTTCCATTAAAAACACACTGACCTCGAGAGGGCTCACCTCACATTCAATAACTCTCTTATTTTACTCATGCATCTGGAGAACACTGTCATCTCAATGATTCTGGATTAGTGGTGCTGGAAGAACACAGCAGTTCAGGCAGAATCCAAGGAGCTTCGAAATCGATGTTTCGGGCAAAAGCCCTTCATCAGGAATAAAGGCAGTGAGCCTGAAGTGTGGAGACATAAGTTAAAGGAGGGTGGGGGTGGGGAGAAAGTAGCATAGAGTACAATGGGTGAGTGAGGGAGGGGATTAAGGTGATAGGTCAGGGAGGAGTGGGTGGAGTAGATAGGTGGAAAAGGAGATAGGCAGGTAGGACAAGTCCGGACAAGTCATGGGGACAGTGCTGAGCTGGAAGTTTAGAACTAGGATGAGGTGGGGGAAAGGGGAAATGAGGAAACTGTTGAAGTCCACATTGATGCCCTGGGGTTGAAGTGTTCCGAGGCGGAAGATGAGGCGTTCTTCCTCCAGGCGTCTGGTGGTGAGGGAGCGGCAGTGAAGGAGGCCCAGGACTTCCATGTCCTCGGCAGAGTGGGAGGGGGAATTGAAATGTTGGGCCATGGGGCG
>NC_057721.1:52405248-52442111 GCF_004010195.1 Chiloscyllium plagiosum
ACCATCATCTCCCAGACCATACAGAACCACATCACCTCAGGGGATCTCCCACCTCCTCCAAGACTTCCGTTTCCCCGGCCCCCAACGTCTCATCTTCACCATGGACATCTAATCCCTCTACACCTCCATCCGCCATGACCAGGGCCTCCAAGCCCTCCGTTTTTTCCTCTCCAGACGTCCCCAACAGTACCCTTCCACCGACACTCTCATTTGATTCGCTGAACTGGTCCTCACCCTTAACAATTTCTCCTTTGAATCCTCCCACTTCCTCCAGACCAAAAGGGTAGCCAGGGGCCCCAGCTATGCCTGTCTCTTTGTTGGCTACGTACAGCAGTTGATCTTCCATAATTACACCGGCACCACCCCCCACCTCTGCCTCCGCTACCATTGATGACTGCATTGGCGCCACCTCGTGCTCCCGCGAGGAGGTTGAGCAATTCATCAACTTCACCAACACATTCCACCCTGACCTTTAATTTTACCTGGACCATCTCTGACACCTTTCTCCCCTTCCTGGATCTCTCCATCTCCATTAATGACGACCGACTTGACACTGACATTTTTTACAAACCCACCGACTCCCACAGCTACCTGGATTACACCTCTTCCCACCCTACCTCTTGCAAAAATGCCATCCCGTATTCCCAGTTCTTCCGCCTCCGCCGTATCTGCTCCCAGGAGGTCCAGTTGCACCACAGAACACACCAGATGGCCTCCTTCTTTAGAGACCGCAATTTCCCTTCCCACGTGGTTAAAGATGCCCTCCAACGCATCTCGTCTACAGCCCGCACCTCCGCCCTCAGACCCCACCCCTCCAACCGTAACAAGGACAGAACGTCCCTGGTGCTCACCTTTCACTCTACCAACCTTCGCATAAACCAAATCATCTGCCGACATTTCCACCACCTCCAAACAGACCCCACCACCAGGGATATATTTCCCTCCCCACCCCTCTCCGCCTCCAAACAGACCCCACCACCAGGGATATATTTCCCTCCCCACCCCTCTCCGCCTCCAAACAGACCCCACCACCAGGGATATATTTCCCTCCCCACCCCTCTCCGCCTCCAAACAGACCCCACCACCAGGGATATATTTCCCTCCCCACCCCTCTCCGCCTCCAAACAGACCCCACCACCAGGGATATATTTCCCTCCCCACCCCTCTCCGCCTCCAAACAGACCCCACCACCAGGGATATATTTCCCTCCCCACCCCTCTCCGCCTTCCGCAAAGACCGTTCCCCCCGTGACTACCTGGTCAGGTCCACGCCCCCCTACGACCCACCCTCCCATCCTGGCACATTCCCCTGCCACCGCAGGAACTGTAAAACCAGCGCCCACACCTCCTCCCTCACCTCCATCCAAGGACCTAAAGGAGCCTTCCACATCCATCAAAATTTTACCTGCACATCCACTAATATCATCTATTGTATCCGTTGCTCCCAATGCGGTCTCCTCTACATTGGGGAGACTGGACGCCTCCTAGCAGAGCGCTAGCTTATCTCTCCACGCTCCAGGCTCACTGCCTTTATTCCTGATGAAGGGCTTTTGCCCGAAACGTCGATTTCGAAGCTCCTTGGATTCTGCCTGAATTGCTGTGCTCTTCCAGCACCACTGATCCAGAATCTGGTTTCCAGCATCTGCAGTCATTGTTTTTACCTTTTGTCATCTCAATGAGATTATCTAACTCTTTGCTTTCCTTGACATCTAATTTTCTTATTTTGTTTTAGATATAAATCTATTCAACTTTAGGTTATTATTATCTTTTATATCAATATCCACAGTACTTTGTGCGTAACTTGAAATCATTTTTAAAATGGTATATATTTATTTTCCAACTTTGTATTCTCTTTGAAACTATCATATCACAGTGCTGTGTAATAATTTCTGTTTTCACCTCATAGCAGCCATCTCATTCTTCATCTTCCAAAGACTGCCTTAATTTAATCTGCTGCTTCAGATTTTAGCCCTCAAAGATTTCCCCCTTCTAGATATTTATATCATTTTGTATTTTGGTTACTATACCCAAAGCACTTAGGAACATTTAATTTGCCCACCTGATCTGTTTTGTTTCTCATAACATTATTTAATAATGCTTCTAACCTTATTAGCATATAGGGTGGAATCTTCCCAGTATCTGAACAACCTCGACAATGGCAAGTAAGTTGGGAGAATTTGAGAGGATGAAACAATGGGATTCTTGACACTGAGAGAAAAAGGCTACTTTCCTCCTTAAGGTTTCACCAATGGCTGGATAAGACTCTCACAGGTAAGCAGTGAGGGTCCTATTTGCATATATTAATGTCTGATTATGAACTAATCCTGCCATATTTATAGGCAAACTGTTATTCTCACAGGAACCTATGAGAAAGCAGGCAGCACCAATTCATCATTTGAAAGTGACAGCAGATACCTGGCAGGTACAGCTCATCGATCTATTCACCAGGCATTTATCTTGGCCAGATTCTCCAAAATCTCAGGGCACACTCCATGGGTTACCACTTGAACCATCCCTCCACAGAGATTGGCACCAGCAAAGCACCAGCCTCACCACAGCATCATGGCACATCTTAACAAACTTATAGTTTAGTTCACCACTTCAGTGCTGCACTTTGGAGCTCAGCGACACCTCACATTGCAATTCCACTGTCTGGTTGCTGGGCACGCAGGGAGAGGCACCCACCACTTGCCAGAATATAATGAAACTCAGACCTCATTGTTTTCTTTCTTGGTGCTCACTCATTCTATACTTGGACACTCCCAGCATCTCTCCCATACTCTGCCTTTTGATGCATTGGCCCTTCATTATGAATTTCCAAGCTCACAGTGGTCCTGTCTTGTTTTGCCCTTTAGTGCAAACTGAAAGTCAGGCAGCTTGTCCTGTTTGCCAGCATTCGTCAGTTGAGAGGGCCAACATGTTGCTGTACAGCACTGTGCTACTTCCATGTCACACCCACACAATGTATCATCAGCTTACGTGGCAAACACATTGCACGTACGCCAACTAAATGGCTAAATCTCAAAGTCTGAGGATGAATTCCTTTCTTCAGTCAGAGGCAACTATAATCAGTCGAGGTCCTTTTAGAGTAAGTTAAAGGCATTGTCCAATCTCAGTGCATAGACTAGACATAGGAATAGGCACAGAAGCAGGCCATTCGACCCCTCAAATCTGCGCTGCCACCCAATATGGCTGATTATCAGCTAAGCTCACCCTCCCGTCATGTCCCTTGATTCCTTTAATCTCAAGTAGTATAGCTACCTCCTTCTTGAAAACACAATGTTTTGGAATCAACTACATTTTGCAATAGTGAATTCTACACATTCACCAATCCTTAGATGAAGATATTTCTCCTCCTCTCAGTCCTAAAACATTTACCCCTCATCCTTAAACAATGGAGCGTCTGTGTCTGGACTCTTCCATCATCCGGAATATCCTTCTTTCATCCACTCTGTCTAGTTGTGTTAGAACTTTATAGGTTTCTATGGAATTCCCCCTCATTTTTCTAAATTCCAGCAAATACCATCCTAACCAACTCAATCTCTCCTCAAACATCAATCCTGTCATGCCAGGAATCAATTTTTGTTGCACTCCCTCTTTAGCAAGAACATTCTTCCTCAAATAAGGAAAACTGCACACAATATTTCTGGTGTGGCTTCACCAATGCCCTATACAATTGTAGAAAGACATCTTTGTTCCTCTACTTGAATCTTTTCATTATGAAGGCCAACATGCAGTTTGCATCTTTAGTGCCTGCTGCATCTGCACATTTACGTCCAGTGAATGCTGCATGAGGACACCCAGGGATATTGCACACTCCCCCCTCTCAACTTCCAATCATTCAAATAATAATCTGCCTTCCTATTTTTGCTACCAAAGTGGATAACTTCACATTTCCCTGCATTATTCTGTATCTGCCAAGCATTGGCCACTCAGTCTGTCAAAATCACACTAACATATCTGCAGCTTTCTCCCAGCTCACCCTTCCATCCTGCAGGGTGTCATCTGCAAACTTTGAGACATTACAATTACTTCTGTCACCTAAATCATTAATATATATTGTGAATAACTAGGGTCCTGGTGCCAATACTGCATGACCACACCAGTCACTGCTTGCCATTCAAAAAGACTCCCATTTATTTTCTCCCATTTTCTATCCATCTAAATACATTGCCCCCAATCCCATGCGCTCTAAGCTTACATGTTAGTCTCTTACATGGGGTTTTGCCAAAAGTCTTCTGAAACTCCATATAAACCACATCTGCTGTCTCTCCTAATCAACCCTACTAATTACATTCTCAAAGTACTCCAGTAGATTTGTCGCATTACGATTTCCCTTTAGTAAATCCATGCTGACTGTTCTACCACTGTTTTCTAAGTGCTTTGCTATAAAATCTTTGATCATGGACTCAAGCATCCTCCCCACTACTGACGTCAGACTCACTTGTCTATAGTTCCCTGTTTTCTTTCTAACTCCCTTTTTAAATAGCTACCCTCCAACCTGCAGGAACTGTTCCAGAATTGAAAGTATCGTGGAAGGTGACCATTAATACATTCCACTGTTTCTAGGGCCACTTCCTTAAGTTCTTTGGGATGTAGATTATCAGGCCCTGGCAATATATCAACCTTTAATCCCATCAATTTCCCCATTTCTCTACAAACAGAGATTTGATTCAGTTCCTCCATCTCACTAAATTCCATGTTCCCCATCATATCTGTTAAAGTTATTTGTATTCTCCCTTGTGAAGGTAAAAGTCAAGTATGAATTCAGTTCGGAGAAAGTGAGGACTGCAGATGCTGGAGATCAGAGCTGAAAATGTGTTGCTGGAAAAGCGCAACAGGTCAGGCAGCATCCAAGGCTCACGCCCGAAACGTCGATTCTCCTGCTCCTTGGATGCTGCCTGACCTGCTGCGCTTTTCCAGCAAAACATTTTCAGCTATGAATTCAGTTCATCAGCCATTTCTTCATTCCCCATTTTAAATTTCCCCATTTCTGATTGAAGGTGCCTACATTATATTTTTACCAATCTTTTTCTCTCTATATATCTATAGAAACTTTTACAGTCAGTTCTGATGTTCCCCTCTTGTCAAATTTTATGCCTTCTTTTTGCATCTAATACAGGCACACAAACCTTTATCCCAAACTCTCGGGACCAGCTAGTTTTCAGAATTCCGAATTTTTCGAATTTCAGAATAAGTGACAGTTTGACGGTGAAATTTTTAAAAATCATATCGAACAGCAGAATCACTGTGATTACCATGGGCCCTGAGACAGAATGGAGGCCTGCCAGTGCTGGGCCAAGCCCACCACATCGCATCTGAGTGACATGCATCGAGTGGGTGTGGAGTTGGTTTAACTGTTTGCACGCCAAACAACCTTGTTCATGAGAAAAAAACTTCACGAAAAAACTTTTGAATTTCAGAGTTTTTTGGATTTTGGGATTTCAGATAAAGGGTTGTCTATATGTACTGCCTCTAACTTCCCTCATTTTGACCCCAGTCAGTCAGATGGTGCAATCAGAGTCCATAGACCTGTGTCCATACAGGCTGGGGGCTGGGCTATGAGTCAGTCCTGCAGGTCAAGTCTAACCAGTCTAGGAATTACCAGTAGTCAGATTGGGAGCTGCACAGTTCACTTTTTAGTAACCTTTAAAATAAGTCTGTACCTCTTGTCTTCAAAATGAACCAATTTCCACAATTTTTTAAACCAGAGTGCTCAGCAATGTAACTGTGCCTTCACAATGGCTTTAATTAACAATAGCCTTCATCGCACTGTAGCTCTCAACTATTAGGGGGCAAACCATGCTTTTGAAATATCATCATTTTCTACATATATATAATTGCAGCATTTGATTTCATTTGCTTCTTCCATTGTGACTTGCCTTTATCCTATCCCTCCAAGTTCTGCTTATCTACAGCTAATCCTTGGATTGTATTACCTCCATATTTGATTTGAATAGCCATCATTCTGCCCACTCACATTGTTAGCTTGTTTCAAATTACCAATCATTTTGCAATTAATGAATGTTCTCTTTAGCTATCTTTTCATCTGCACACATACATTTGCAGTTTGTTGTAGTTTTCCCTCAACAGTCAGTAGAGGGCAGAATAGAAAATGTAAAAGCTGATTTCTCCATAGTCAGTGTGAATGGGTGATGTATGTCCATATGCACAGTAACACATCTATTCTCAAGACTGTTCAGCCTTCACGGGATAAGAATCACTCTGTTTACCAAGAGTGGAAAAAATAAGTACATTCATTATTTCAGATAGCACTTTGAGCAAAACAATAAACACGATATTTTAGAATCTGTTAAAAACGATAGCAGATAATAATGGCTGATAATTTAATTACTTCTTAATGCTGTTCAGTTTGAATTAAAATCTAACTGTTTTGTTCCATCACTTAAACCTTAATGTGAAGATAATGGTTCCAATCTAGAAAGAAAGCATGAGAATAACAAACTAAAGAGATAACATCTCTTTATACCATTAATACACATTTAGCATGTTACTGATGGGCTGTAGCTACCAGTGATGACATTGCCAGTTGATCACTTCAAGAAGTAGGTCAGCAACCTTGTTCACTGTAAAGCTGTACAGTTTTCACAATGTACTGTGCACAGAGAGAGTGAAGATGGATTTCTAGGCAGACTCTTCCATTGGCAGCAAGTCAGAGACCTGTGCTGCGTCTTGGATTCGTTTGCCAATCAGGTCATTCTGGGGCACCAGTGGACCTTCTTCTGGAATTAAGTCTCTGGCTCCAAAGTCTGGCTGCCAGGAACTGCCAGCCAATCACAGACTGTGCATACATGGTGAAGAGATGAATGTTGAAGGTGGTGGATGCGATGTCAACCAAGTGAGCTGGATGTCCAGCATGAAGTTGGGTTTCTTCAAATATTCTTGCAGCTGCACCTATCCAGGCAAATGGAGAACACTCCATCATACTTCTGACTTGTGTCTTGGTGATGGGGGACAGACACTGGGGAGAGGGGAGTTGAGTGACCTACTGCCAATATTTTAGCCTCTGACCTGCTCTTGTAGGTTTTATTAGTTCTGTCCATTTGTTGAATCTTTGGTAAATGGCAACCCCCATGCTGTTGATTGTGGAGGACTCAATGCAATACCATTCAAGATCAAGTAGCAATGGTTAGATTCATTTTGTTGGCAATGATTATTGCCTGGTGCTTGTGTGGTACAGATATTATCGTCCCAAGGCTTGATATTACCCATGTCTTGCACCTTTTGGACATGGATTGCTTCGAGACTCTTCAGATACTGAATCGTGTAAATCATCAGCAGACATCCTCACCTCTGACCTTATAGAGGAGGAAAGTCATTGTTGAAGCAACTAAAGATGGTTGCTCCCTGAAGAATACGCAGAGAGGTCCTGATGCTGAAATGACTACAACTATCAGCCATTTGTGCCAGAAATGACACCAACCCCTTGAGACTTTCACTCAATTTCCTTTGATTCCATTTTTGTTTGGGGTCATTGATGCAAATGCTGCCATATTGTCAAGGGCTATCACTTGCTGCCAACCTCTGGAATTCAGCTTTTTTGAACCAAGGCTGTTATGAGGTCAGGAGTTGAATGACCCTAGCGGAACCCAAACTGGCTGTCATTCGCGGGTGCTGCTTGATAGCATTTTTGAAGACCCCTTCTATAACTTCGAGAATGTTTCTCATTGGGCAGGATTTCCATCATTCATAATCCTGGGAAAATCTTGCTGCTGGCCAGTTAACTGTCAAACCTAACTTGGTCAAGCTTTCTTCACAGAAGAAACAAGCAGGTTGGGGGGAGGGGATGCTTGTTAGAAACATTAAATTTGGTCAAAAATCAGACGGTAAAGATTGTTGAAAGCCCAATTCTTTCTATTTGGTCTCTCTGAAGCTGCAGCTCTGTTTCTCCCTTCCTCCTACTGCAGAAGTGGGATTTTCATTTAAAAATATTCCATGAAGAAATATTGTGGGTACATTACCAACAATCCCCTTAAAGATTCAGAGCATTATACTGGTGCAATAAGCACATCAAATTTGTCTAAAATAAGAGGAAAAACTATTTAGCACCCACAAAATGGCTATCAAATTGTTATGGCACTGAACTGAGAGTTAGCAAGGATCTCCTTAAATACATGAGGCCACTACCTGATTGTATCACCCACGGTTCATGGACAGACTGAGGAACTGACAATACCAATAACAGGCAAAATTGATGTCATGGTTTCAGCTCTGCCACTTGACACTGGTTTGCACAATCAAGCTCTGATCGCCTAAAGTTAGGACCAGCCAAATGGGAGGACATTGACAGTAAATCAGCAGCTTATCCTTTCCTGAAGCATAAATCTTTGAAGCATAAATGGGATGGTAGTGAGATGAACATCTGCCCCAGTATTTTTAGGCATGTAAGGGCCAGAAACTTTGAAAGAAACTGGGATAACTTTATGAGACAACTGGAATTCATTTTATTGACTGATCAAAATTAAATGATTAATATGTCTCATTTCTGTTCTCTAACTTTATGTGTTTCAATAGCTACTTTTGCCACAACCTTCCCTTCCATCGAGTAACATCAGAGTGGCTGTGCATGTGTAGCTTAGAGGAAATGTGTAATCACTTCTCTTGATTGTTCCAGGAAATGCTGAATTATCACGCTGTTTATGTGATGTCCAATAGTCGATGAGCAGTAAGTTCCTCCAATTAACCCTACCCATTTCTACCTTCATAACATCAGCCATCACTGAGCCACATATAGAGATATTAAGGTCTCACGATCAAAAGCTTACTGAAAGTGATATGTTTTAAGGAGGGAAAGAGAGGTGTAGAGATGTAGGGACAGAATTCAGGGCTCAGACAGCTGAAGCCATGACCATCCATGGTGAAGCAATCGGTGTGCTCAAGGTTCAAGAACTAGAGAAGTGTAGACATCTCAGAGGGTCTGTCTCGGAGCTCAACTGCTGCTGAAATCTGTGTTCAATTCTTTGTTACCTCTCGACTCCAAGATTCCAGCACAGTTGGCCGACTGCATTCTTCCCGCTGTAAACATGAGCTTGTCCAAAACTCTCCATGTCACAGCAAATCTCATTCATTTCTCAGAAAGAAAATGAATAAAAACTGGCAATGAGCCCTTCTTGTTCAATTCACGTTGCATACTTCAAAATAGAGAACCAGTATCGTCAGTGTGTTCATTTCCAAGTTGTAATGGCTCTTCTCTGGGTTTTCCATAGGGGCTGTCATTCTTGTACTCGCTGACCTATATTGATATTTCAGCAGGTATCATCTGGATTTTAAAATTCTGATCCTAGCTTTTAAGTCTCTCTGTTGCCTCATGTCTCTTCATCCTTATAATCTTTCAAGGCCCTTTAACCCTCCGAGAACACCAATTGAAATTGCTTTACCATGTGTGGCTATGCTTTTAGCTGTCTGAGTCCTACGTTTTGTCCCTAGATCTCTCCACCTGTCTTTCCATCCTTTAAGAAGCTCCTTAAAACATATCATTTTGACTAAGCTTTTGATCATGAGACCTTAATGTCTCCACATATGGCTCAGTGTCATATTTTCTTTATAATCCTCTTGTAAAGCCCCTTTGAATGTGACATTACATCAAAAATGCTTTAGAAATATAAGTTGTTATTGCATCAAGAATGCATGTTAGAAATTGTAAGTAAATGAGAAGGAGACATTCATAAAGAGAAGCTGGAAGTAGATTAACACACAACTTGTAGTAAACCAGAAAAAAATGCAGAGTCTAGATTAGAGTGGTGCTGGAAAAGCACAGCAGGTCAGGCAGCATCCAAAGAGCAGGAAAATCGACATTTCGGGCAAAAGCCCTTCATTCCTGATCCTCGGATGCTGCCTGACCTGCTGTGCTTTTCCAGCACCACTCTAATCTAGACTGTGATTTCCAGCATCTGCAGTCCTCACTTTTGTCCAGAAAAAAGTGCATGCATACTACGGTATTATTGTACAATTTCATTAGTGAACTGTATTTACCTTATTTTCTTGGAAACATATTGAAGAAATATTTGGGAGAGCAATGAAGCCTGTTAATTTCTTTTAAAAATAGATCATTTAAAGTTACAACCATGTGGTTTGACTCAAATTGTAGATCAAGAAATTTCTAAAGAGCTAATTAGTGGTGCCTCGAAACTGCTGTAAGAGCTGCCTTTACAATCTTTTAAGACAATCAATTAAAGCTTTGCCTACCAGGACCAACTTTTATTCAGGATCATGGTATGCATCTTATCAATTTCTTCATAATGGAATATTACATTGCCTTACTGAAGTTTTTAATGAACGTCGTGAGATTTGATCTTTTGTTTAAAAAAAAACCATGTCATGAATAGTTTTGCCATTCAAAATGAATCCTCAATGAATTAGTAAGAAAAAGATGCATTGCATTAGTACTTGGAAATGGTTGCCCTTCCAAAATTGGACAAATAGCAACTATTATTGATTTGTGACATGACAAGCATTCAGATTCTGATTAAAGAGCACTTTAAGTACATTGCAAAAAGAATCTTTAATATCATCTTCAAAGATGGCCTTGTAAATCTGTTAATTGTAGACTTATAAATCATGTTAAATGTCCATTCATTTGGATGGAAGCTTTTACGTTTAATCTGCTAAATTTTCAATGCATCGGACACCAAGAAAAGTTAGACTTCAAACCACTCTGTAAATCAGTGAATAAATTGTATCAATGTGATTCTAAACCAGAATGCTCCCAGGTCTAAAAGCCATAGGTGTTCTGAATCTGAAATAAAAGATAATATGCCGGTAATTTTCAGCAGGTCCAGCAGCATCTGTGGAGAGAGAAACGGAATTTAAATGTTAGATCATGTCCTGTCTATAGGTCTACGAAATGACCTGGTCTCAGCTGTGCTTTACTCGAGCATCTCTAAGCCTTGAAGAGGAACTGTTTGTTGGAAACATGTGAATACACTGGTTGAGGACAGGATCATAACTGTCTTCTATGTTTAAATGACCTGTCAAAGTTTGTTGTCTAGGCTTAATGATGGACACTTTTGGACATGGTTCCAGCAGTCTGCTCAAGTGTGTAAAACTGTACCGTGAGTGAGTAAATCAGACAAAGGACCCAAATTACTGGATTTTTTCTTTTAAACTTATGTGGATCATCACAATATAACATTTAAATTCAGATTGACTTTCAGGATTTTGTAATGATTGACTTCATACTAAGTGTAAAGCTGCAATTTTTTAAAGATCCTGCAAAGCAAAACCAATGGTACATTAAATACAACAATATTGCTCTGGGTTTCAGTCTTAGAAGCAAGTCATTCATGCCAGTCTTTTATTATATTTGCATTTACCCATTAAGATTCATTGGAATTTTTCACTGGAACTTGATCTAATTGGAGAGTTAATAGGCAGGGTGCCCTCTAGAGGGGACTTGAAACAGTGTAAGCAACTTCGAACCTCAGGATTGCACCAGATACATGACACAGAAACAGGCCATTTGACCCAACCAGACAAAGTCAGTGTTTGTGCTCCACTTAAGCCTATAATTTTATTATAATAACCCTCTCTTCTCCTTTATAAGCTTGTCCAAATTCCCTCAATTTCATCTGTACTATGAGCTTTAACCACTACCCACAGTAGTGAGTTTTACATTTGCATCATTCTTTGAGTAAATTAGTTTCTTCTGAATTCCCAAATTAATTTCTAGCCAGCTATCTTTTTTGGTGGCTTCTAGTTATGCTGTTCCACACTAAAAGATACACTCTCCCTCTACCTAATCTATCAAAAGTTTTCACTATTTTTCCACTAGGTTACCCTCAGCCTTCTTTTTTCAGAAAAGCAACTCGCCTGTTCATTTTTTATTGAAAAACATACTTATTGATAACTTATGAATAAATTATGAATTTATCAATAAAGTAAATGCAAAAGGTTCAAAACAGTTCAGTCCAAACTTTGCAAAAAATACTATGGAATTTTGACATTCATCATTACAGCTTCAATCCAGTAGCAACAAAAGGCATTTTCTGAACCATGAAAGGAAAACTATTTACATTCTCATTAAGGCTGTGAGGGTATCTCGAAACATAACAGGCCTCATTATAGCTTGGCAGGAAACAAACCAACAGCATCTCTCTTCAGACGTCCTTTGCAAAGACACATTCCAGAAGGCAGTGTGCGACAGTCTCTCCACTCCCAAACTGACACAGCTGCTTCAAGGGCAGCATGCAGTGGGGTAGACAGAATCTGGCCTTACGTGAAGGATCTGACAGTGACCTTCTCAGACCAGCCAAATATCCTATTAACACTTGCCTGACAGATATACGCTCATATTCTGCTATGATATTTCAAGTTAAAAGTGTACTCCCTATCCTTCCAAATCAAAAGATACTACCTTACATTTATCTGTATTTAACATCATTTGCCAGCTAATGGCCCACTCTGCAAATGTAATAATAGCCTGCTGTAACTTGTTGCAGACCACTTTGATTTATCTTTGATTCACTCATGGAAAGTGCTGAGCCAGCACTTATTACCTGGCCCTAGTTGCCCTTGAGAAGGTGGTGGTGAGCTGTCTTCTTGAACCGCTGCAGTCCATTGTTGTGGGTTGACCCACAATGCCATTAGGGAGGGAACTCCAGGTTTTTGACCCAGTGACAGTGAAGGACGGTTGGAACATTTCCAAGACAGGACGGTGAGTGATTTGCAGTGGAATTTGCAGCCAGAGACTATTGTCATAGTTTTGTGTATTCATTGTTAAAGAGATAGGAGTAGAGATTGTATGCTTAGCCTGTTTTGAACCTTGATTGGATGACACTTAGTGTATTCTGTACCTTTTTAATAATATAAGGACCAAAATAGCAAAGAGGCAGTGAAGGGGATGCAGAGTAGATTTAAATGCTGATAGCAGAAATATAAGAATACATAATTTGAGAAATTGTGTTTTTGATTCCAAAGTTTAATTATCAATGCAAATTATTAACAACAGTGAGTACACGGTGTCGGTGATTTGCTACATTAGCAATGTATTAACGTCACTGTGTCCAAGGCCATCACTTCTCACCCCAACCAGAAGCCCTGGATGATTGCAGAGGTGTGCGCTGCTGAGAACCCGTGATTCTACCTAGGTGGCCCTAACAACAAGGACCAACCTGATCCGGGCCATCAAAGAAGCAAAGCGTGCATACACACAGAGTAAACAGCCACTTTCAGGACAGCAGTGATATGCGGAGCATGTAGAAGGCCAACACCAACCACAGAACAGCATCACCTGCTGAACAACTTCCATGCATGGTTTGAGGCACCAAACGACGTGGCAGCGAGGAAGACCATCCCAAACCCTCCTCTCCCCCACCCCTCCGCACTGGACGAGATAACATCCCTGGCAGAGTACTCTGAGGATGCTCTGATGTACTGCTGGATGTTCTCACAAACATATCAACATCTCTCGGAGTTCAAGGTCACTACCATTGTCCCCATGCCAAAAAAGTCTTCAGAATCCTGTCTCAACAACTACTGCCCCATTGTGCTAACACCCATCATCATGGAGTGCTTCAAGAGGCTCGTGCTGAGGCATACGAGGACCCTACTGCCCCCCTCACTGGAGACCCTGTAGTTCACGTATTGTCCAAACCACTCAACAGATGGTGCCATTTCCACCACCCTCCATCTGGCCCTCACCCATCTGGAGAAGGAGGACAATTATGTCAAACTACTGTGCATAGACTCCAGTTCAGCATTCAACAGTATCATTCCTCAGCACCTGATTGGAAAGCTGAGTCTGCTGGGCCTAATTAGCTTCCTTTGTAAATGGATCCTGGACTTCCTGACTGGGAGACCGCAGTCTGTCCTGATTGGGAACAGCATCTCCAACACCATCACACTGAGCATGGGGGGTCCCCAGGGCTGTGTGCTCAGTCCACTGCTGTTCACCCTGCTGACACACAACTGTGCAGCGATGCACAGCTCGAATAATAAAGTTTGCTGATGATACAATGTAGTCAGTCTCATCAGTGTGAATAGCAAGTCAGCATCCAGAGAGGATGTGCAGCAGCTAATGGACTGGTACAGAACCAACGACCTGTCTCTGAACATGGACAAAAGGAGGGCACAGAATGACCATTCTCCGCTGGACATCGACGCCTCCCCCTTCGAGATCGTGGAAAGCACCAAATTTCTTGGGGTACACCTGGCATAGACTCTTACTTGGTCCCTCAACACCAGCTCCATAGTCAAGAAAGCCCAGCAGTGTCTATACTTTGTGTTGGTTGAGGAAAGCCCACCTTCCACATCCCATCCTTAGGGAGAGTTTACAAGTTACTGAGGATTATATCTGCAATAAATGCCATTAGTTGCGAATCCTATCAGATCGAATGGAACAACTGGAGTGACAGTTAGAGGCAATGAGGAATTTACAAGAGCAATGGGGTGTGATGAATGGCAGTTATAGGAAGGAACAAAAGTCACAGATACAGTCACATAGATGGGTTAACTCTAGGAAAGGTAAGAGAGGCAGGCAGATAGTTAAGGACTCTTCTGTGGCTATCCCCATTTCAAACAAGTATGCTGTTTTGGAAAATGTAGGGGGCGATTCTTAGCCAAGTTTCTGGTATCAAGACTGGATCTAATGCAATGAGGGGGTACGTCGGGTTCCAAGAGTTCGATTGTGTTAGGGGACTCTCTAGTCTGAGGTACAGACAGACATTTCTGTGGCCAGTAGTGGAAAATCAGAATGGTGTGTTGCATCCCTGGTGACAGGATCAAGGATGTTTCAGAGAGGGTGCAGAATGTTCTCATGGGGGAGAGGGCCCAGCAGGAGGTCATATGTACACGTTGGAACCAACGATATAGGAAGGGAAAAGGTTGAGATTCTGAAGGGAGAATATAGAGAGTTAGGCAGGAATTTAAAAAGGAGGTCCTTGAGAGTAGTAATATCTGGATTAATCCCGGTGCTACGAGCTAATGAGGGTGGGAATAAGAGGATAGAGCAGATGACTGCATGACTGAGGAATTGGTGTATGGGAGAAGGATTCACATTTCTGGATCATTAGAATCTCTTCTCGGGTATAAGTGATCTGGACAAGAAGGACAGATTGCACCTGAATTGGAAGGGGGCTAATATACTGCCAAGGAGATTTGCTAGAGCTGCTTAGGAGGATTTAAACTAGTAAGGTTGGGGGGGGGGGGAAGCAGGAATGCTGGGAGAAAGTAAGGAAAGAGGTCATTCTGAGAGTGGTACAGTTGACAAAATAAGTGAGTCAGGGACAAAGCAAAGAACAGGGTAGGACTGAAATAAACTGCATTTATTTCAGTGCAAGAGGCCTAACAGGGAAGGCAGATGAACTCAGGGCATGGTTAGGAACATGGGACTGGGATATCATAGCAATTGCAGAAACATGGCTCAGGGATGGACAGGATTGGCAGCTTATTGTTCCAGGATACAAATGCTACAGGAAGGATAGAAGGGGAGGCAAGAGAGAAAGGCGAGTGACATTTTTGATAAGGGATAGCATTATAGCTGTACTGAGGGAGGATATTCCTGGAAATACATCCAGGGAAGTTATTTGGGTGGAACTGAGAGATAAGGAAGGGATGATCACCTTATTGGAATTGTATTATAGACCCCCAAATAGTCAGAGGGAAATTGAGAAACAAATTTATAGGAACGTCTCAGTTATCTATAAGAATAATAGGGTGGTTATGGAAGGGGATTTTAACTTTCCAAACATAGACTGGGACTTCCATAGTGTTAAGGGTTTAGATGGAAAGCATGTACAAGGAAATTTTCTGATTGAGTATGTGGATGTACCTACTAGAGAAGGTGCAAAACTTGACCTACTCTTGGGAAATAAGGCACGGCAGGTAACTGAGGTGTCAGTGGGGGAGCACTTTGGGGCCAGCGACCATAATTCTATTAGTTTTAAAATAGTGATGGAAAAGGATAGACTAGATCAAGTTCTAAATTGGAAAAAAGGCCAATTTTGACTGTATTAGGCAAGAACTTTCAAAAGCTGATTGGGAGCAGATTTTCGCCGGTAAAGGGACAGCTGGAAAATGGGAAGCCTTCAGAAATGAGATGAGAGTCCAGAGACAGTATATTCCTGTTAGGGTGAAAGTAAAGGCTGGTAGGTACAGAGAATGTTGGATGACTAAAGAAATTTCGGGTATGGTTAAGAAAAAGAAGGAAGTATATGTCAGGTATAGACAGGATAGATCGAGTGAATCCTTAGAAGAGTATAAAGGCAGTAGGAGAATACTTATGAGAGAACTCAGGAGGGCAAAAAAGGGACATGAGATAGCTTTTGTAAATAGAGTTAAGGAGAATCCAAAGGGTTTTTGCAAATACATTAAGGACAAAAGGGTAACTAGGGAGAGAATAGGGCTCAAAAATGTGTTGCTGCAAAAGCGTAGCAGGTCAGGCAGCATCCAAGGAGCAGGAGAATCGACGTTTCGGGCATAAGCCCTTCTTCAGGAATGAGGAGGGTGTGCCCAGCAGGCTAAGATAAAAGGTAGGGAAGAGGGACTTGTGGGAGGGGTGTTTGGAATGCGATAGGTGGAAGGAGGTTAGGGTGAGGGTGATAGGCCGGAGAGGGGTGGGGGCGGACAGGTCGAGAAGAAGATTGCAGGTCAAGAAAGCGGTGCTGAGTCCGAGGGTTGGGACTGAGATAAGGTGGGGGGGAGGGGAAATGAGAAAGCTGGAGAAATCTGGAGTGGGAGGGGGAGTTAAAGTGTTCCTTCTTAAACACTGGGGAGACAGGCCACCTACTTGCGGAACGTTTCAGAATAACCAACCCAACCGCCCCATGGCTGAACACTTTAACTCCCCCTCCCACTCCGCCAAGGACATGCAGGTCCTTGGCCTCCTCCATCGCCAGACCATGGTAACACGACGCCTCATCTTCTGCCTAGGAACCCTTCAACCACAAGGGATGAATGCAGATTTCTCCAGCTTTCTCACCCTCACCTTAACCTCCTTCCACCTATCACATTCCCAACGCTCCTCCCCCAAGTCCCTCCTCCCTACCTTTTATCTTAGCCTGCTTGGCACACCCTCCTCATTCCTGAAGAAGGGCTTATGCCCGAAACATCGATTCTCCTGCTCCTTGGATGCTGCCTGACCTGCTGCGCTTTTCCAACAACACATTTTTCAGCTCTGATCTCCAGCACCTGCAGTCCTCACTTTCTCCTAGAGAATAGGGCTCCTCAAAGATCAGCAAGGCGGCCTTTGTTTGAAGTCGCAGGAGATGGGGGAGATACTAAAAAAGTATTTTGCATCACTGTCTACTGTGGAAAATGTCCGTATTACAGATGTGGTGCTGTTGAATGTCTTGAAACGCATTAAAGTGGATAAATCCCCAGGACCTGATCAGGTGTACCCAAGAACTCTGTGGGAAGCTGGAGAAATGATTGCTGGGCCTCTTGCTGAGATATTTGTATCATTGATAGTCACAGATGAGGTGCTGGAAGACTGGAGGTTGGCTAATGTGGTACCACTATTTAAGAAGGATGGTAAGGACAAGCTAGGGAACTATACATCAGTGAGCCTGATGTTGGTGGTGGGCAAGTTGTTGGAGGAATCCTGAGGGACAGGATGTACATGTATTTGGAAAGGCAAGGACCGATTAGGGATAGTCAACATGGCTTTGTGCTTGGGAAATCATGTCTCACAAACTTGATTGAGTTTTTGAAGAAGTAACAAAGGATTGATAAGGGCAGAGAGGTAGATGTGATCTATATGGACTTCAGTAAGGCATTCGACAATGGAAGACTGGTTAACAAGGTTAGATCTCATGGAATACAGGAAAATGAGCCATTTGGACACAGAACTGGCTCAACGGTAAAAGTCAGAGGGTGGTGGTGGAGGGTTGCTTTTCAGATTAGAGGCCTGTGACCAGTAGAATGCCACAAGAATTGGTGCTGGGTCCACTACTTTTTGACATTTATATAAATGATTTGGATGTCAGCTTAAGAGGTATACTTAATAAGTTTGCAGATGAAATTGGAGGTGTAGTGAACAGTGAAGAGGGTTACCTCAGATTACAACAGGATCATGATCAGATGAGCCAATGGGCTGAGCAGTGACAGATGGAATTTAGATAAATGTGAGGTGCTGCATTTTGGGAAAGCAAATCTTAGCAGGACTTATACACTTAATGGTAAGGTCCTAAGGAGTGTTGCTGAACAAAGAGACCTTGGAGTGTGGGTTCACAGCTCCTTGAAAGTGGAATTGCAGGTAGATGGGATAGTGAAGCAGGCATTTGGTATGTTTTCCATTATTGGCCAGAGTATTGAGTACGGGGTTTGGGAGGTCATGTTGCAGCTGTACAGGTCATTGGTTAGGCCACTTTTGGAATATTGCATACAATTCTGGTCTCCTTCCTATTGGAAGAATGTTGTGAAACTTGAAAGGGTTCAGAAAAATTTACAAGGATGTTGCCAGGGTTGGAGGATTTGAGCTATAGGGAGAGGCTGAACAGGTTGGGGCTGTTTTCCCTGGAGCGTCAGAGGCTGAGAAGTGACCTTATAGAGGTTTATAAAATCATGAGGGGCATGGATAGGGTAAATAGACAAGGTTTTTTCCCTGCGGTTGGCGAGTCCCAGAACTAGAGGGCATAGGTTTAGGTGAGAGGGGAAAGATATAAAAGAAACATAAGGAGCATCATTTTCCTGCAGAGAGTGGTGCGTGTCTGGAATGGGCTGCCAGAGGAAGTGGTGGAGGCTGGAACAATTACAACATTTAAAAGGCATCTGGATGGGTATATAAATAGGAAGGGTTTGGAGGGATATGGGCCGGGTGGGACTAGATTGGATTGGGATATCTGGTCGGCCTGGACAAGTTGGACCGAAGGGTCTGTTTCCGTGCTGTACATCTCTCTGACATTCAACAGAAGGTTCACTGAGAGTACCTTGAGCTGCTACATCACTGCCTTGTTCGGGAATTTTACCGTCTCAGATTGTAAGACCCTACAACGGATAGTGAGAACAGCTGAGGAGATCATCGGGGTCTCTCTTCCCTCCATTACAGACACTTACGTCACACACTGCACCAAAAGGCTAACAGTATTGCGGAAGACCCCACACACCCCTCACTCACACTCTTCTCCCTCCTGCCATCTGGCTGAAGATACTGGAGCATTCGGAGTCTCATGGCCAGACTGTGCAACAGTTTCTACCCCAAGCCATCAGGCTCCTTATGATCACACTCTATTCCATCTGAATTGCTGCGAGAACAATGTTTATTAATTATCATTCTATTATTACGCTGTAATTTGCACACCATTGTACCAATTGTCTTTACGTGTCAGGAATTACTGTGCAGTCTTGCGTGTTTTGCACTTCTTACGCACTTTAAGCTACCCAATGCATGATTGTGTAGTTTGTGCTATCCATGTAGCACCCTCGGTCCTGGAGGAACGCTGTCTCGTTTTTTACTGTATCAGTTTAATATGGTAGAAATGACAAACAAAACCTACTGTTGACTTTTGGCAAACCCCCTATGGTTCACCAATTCTCACACTTCTGCCACTACTTTTTACTCTCACTATCTGCTTTCCATGTTGGAGCAATCCATTCTCCCACATGTCCCTGTCTCCAAAACCTCTGATCTTATTTATTTTTCTGTTACGGACCACCTCATTGAAGACCTTTCAAAAATCCCCATAAATGACATCGCCTTCATCAGATTAGATTAGATTACAGTGTGGAAACAGGCCCTTCGGCCCAACAAGTCTACACCGACTCGCCGAAGCGAAACCCACCCATACCCCTACATTTACCCCTTACCTAACAATACGGGCAATTTAGTATGGCCAATTCACCTGACCTGCACATCTTTGGACTGTGGGAGGAAACCGGAGCACCCGGAGGAAACCCAAGCACACACAGGGAGAACGTGCAAACTCCACACAGTCAGTCGCCTGAGGCGGGAATTGAACCCGGGTCTCTGGCACTGTGAGGCAGCAGTGCTAACCACTGTGCCACCGTGCAGCCCACAGTATCTAATATCTTGGTTGCACCTCAAAAAAGACAGTGGCATTAGTCAAATATAATTTATCTCCTTACTAATCAGCAGCACAGAGTGTAAACCAGGAAGTGATCACTAGAATATTTAAATAAAGGACAAATTTTGAGCAGAAAACAGAATAAGGGAAGGTGTGATCCTCGTGCAGGCCCCTGACCTGGTATCAGATGCAGCCCTCAATTTAGTCCCTTTGACAGATGCCGGCTGATGGCCCTGTAAAGCATCGTTCCTTTGTGTCATAAATGACAAGGCAAGGCAGAAATGCTGTGAGCATCAAGGTAGATTCAGAGAGCGCGTGCACTAAGACACCAAGTGAACATGTCAGAGATGCAGCCTAGTCCAATCCATGAGCTGGATGCATGTCCTTGAAAAGCACAGTGTCCTTGCTGCAGGACTAGAATGAGTGTTACTGGTGCAGCCTACCATGCAGCAGTGAAGTGCAGAAATGTCCTGGAACTGGATCAAAGATGAGCCATGAGGGTTCTTATAGACTAGCACATGTCGGATGCCAGTGCCCATTGTGATGATACTACGGCTTTAAGAGGTTGTGTACTTTGTCCCGGTTTTTTGAATGAAGAAAGGTTGAGACAGATGAACCGGGCGGTCTGTTCCAAGCCAATAAAGTAAACAACTTGCGAGGCCTTGGATTTTTTTTTTGAAAAGTTGTAACAATAGAAGCAGCCTGAAGAGCTGGGGTCAAGCTCCCACAGAACCAGGACTTTATTTTAGATTTCAGCAGCTATTGGGGTTTGGAGGTTGCTATACAACTCTCCTTGTTACAGCAAAAAACTTGAGTTCTCTCATTTTCTTTCTCTCTCTCTGAGTTTTCTCTTGATGTTCCTTCCTCCCTGGATTGGAGATTGCATGTGAGACCATCTATTTGCTGAATCTGTCTTTGCCGAGGGTGTTTATGGGATATGATTATCTTGCAACAGTTACTGTTTAGTAGTTAAATAATATATTATTCTGTTAAGTTTTCCAATGGAGTTGCTATTCCTATTCTTTCTTTTGCTTGTATTTTAACTACATTAATATAAAGTGTAAAATAAAAAAACTAATGTCAGAATAAAGTGTGTTTTGCTTCAAGGCTGGTAGTTTGACCAACCAAATCGCATCCGGAACACAATGTCTTACATTTGCCTTTAAAAATAAGAAAACATTAGGGTATAGACTATTTTCTTAATATCATTTTGAGGGGGTCAGGGGGCTGGTCTGGTCTGTAACACTATGGAAATGGGGTATAAAGTGGTCTGTGGCTATGGTTTGCTCCTTTCAATATTTGTGTCTTGTGTCCAACACAGAGGTCCTTCAATGAAAGTAGCAAGGTGAAGTCACAAGGTATCATTTTTACTTTCACATCATGTCTTTTTGACATTGAGCTTTTTTGATGACTTTGGTAAGATAGAAAGCTGAATATTAACAAGGCATTTGGGCCAACAAAGCATTTGCTAAGTTTCGCATCTTGCTACTACCTAGTCCCTAGTCCCTTATGAAAGATATAGAAGACAGGCTGACATACTCCCAACATCGAGAAGAGATTCACTGCTCTTCTCACCTAATTCTGCCACAAATCTCACCCGAACCCAAATAAGAATACATCCATGCTATCAAACTTAAATTAGATTAGATTACTTACAATGTGGAAACAGGCCCTTCAGCCCAACATGTCCACACCGACCCGCCGAAGCGCAACCCACCCAGACCCCTACATTTACCCCTGCCCCTAACACTACGGGCAATTTAACATGGGCAATTCACCTAACCTGCACATTTTTGGATTATGGGAAGAAACCGGAGCACCCCGGAGGAAACCCACGCAGACATGGGGAGAATGTGCAAACTCCACACAGTCAGTCACCTGAGGCGGGAATTGAACCTGGGTCTCTGGTGCTATGAGGCAGCAGTGCTAACCACTGTGCCACCGTGCCGCCCACATCAGATTACCTATAGTGTGGAAACAGGCCCTTCAGCCCAACAAGTCCACACCGACCCTCCGAAGAGTAACCCCTCCAGTCCCATTTCCTTCTGACTAATGCACTAACATGATGGGCAATTTAGCATGGTCAATTCACCTGCACATCTTTGGATAGTGGGAAGACATTATTACACAAACCCAGGGAGAATATGCAAACTCCACACAGACAGTTGCTCCAAAGCTGGAATCGAACCTGAGTTCCTAGTGCTGTGAGGCAGCAGTGCTAACCACTGTGCTGCCCTTTTTTAATAAAAATCACATTCCTGTGAAAAGATGGGTTGCAAGTCAGAAGGCTGAATGGAATATATAAAACAGCAAAGAATGACCAGAAGTTTAATAAAGGGGATGGAAATTAGAATATGAGAGAAAGTTAGTTAAAATTGTAAGAACAGGTAGCAAGAGTTACTATGGATATCAGCAATGCGAGTGTTTGTCCCACAGAAAGTGACTCTGGGGACTTAATAAAATAAGAAAATAGCAGAGAAATTGATAAGCTATCCACCAAAGAGGATACTAGTAACCTTCCACATATAACTCGAAATCATGAAATGGGAGGAATGCGAGAAAATTAATCATTAGGCAAATAATACTGAGCAAATTGTTGGAACTGTAAGATGACATGTCGTTGAATCTTGATGGACTTTATCTTCGGATCTTAAATAGAAGCCCTTAGGGAAATAGTTGATGTGTGGTGTTTAATTTTCACATTGCTAAAAAGAGACATAAAGTCAAAGAAATGCTACACTCATCGGAATGAGGACTAGTTTCAATTTTCCAAAATTCCTTAGATGTATGGTGGTTCCATTAGATTGAAAAATAGCGAAAATAACTTTTTTTAATTCAAAAAACGAGAGTGACAAAGCAGGAAACTTTAGACCAGTTAGTTTAACCTCTACCTCTAGGAAGATGTTAGAAGCTATTAATAAAAACATTACAGTTGTCACACCAATGATAATAGTCTCATAATCAATTGTTCATCAGAAATTTAGGGGTTAGTATATTAAAAAAAGTAAAACATATTACAAGTTATGAAACAGACATTATAGCAAACCAACTGATTTGTGAGTGAGATACTTGAAAGCCGAAAACAGACTAACTGCTAGGCAGAGTCATAACATTGTACACACAGAGTATATGGTGTCCTTAAAGGTGAACTCTTAAAAGTCAAGGTCCATTTAAAACAAAACATTTAGAGAAGTTCAAGATGATCACGCAGATCCAACATGGTTTTTTTGAAAGAACAAAATCATACTGAACCTACTTATTGTGATCCTTAGAGGAAGTAACGTGCTGTGGATAAAGGGAACTGACAGGACTACTGTTCTTAGAATTTCAGAAAGTATGTGACAAGCCACCACATATTTTTGAAAATGCAAGTTCAACATGTAGGTTGTAACATATTGGCATGGAAAGAAGATTGGCTCATTAACAAGAAACCGAGAATAGCCAACAATAGATCATTGATGTAGTAAGTGATGTGCCACAGGGATCAGTGCTGGAGCGTTAACTTTTTACAATGTGTATAAATGATTTGGATAAAGGGATAGAAGATATAATGACACAGATAGGTAGGAAAGTAAGTTAGAAAGATATAAAAGCAGACTACAAAGCTATAGATAGGTTTAGTGAGTGGGCAAAAATTTGACAAATAAAATACGATATGGGAAAATGTGCATTTATCCAGTTTAGGAGGAATAATAAAAAACACATTATCTAAATGGTGAGAGATTGCCAAGTTCTAAGGTGCAGATGGTTTTGAGTGTCTTAGTGCATTAATTGCAAAACATTAGCAAGTAGATACATCCAGTAATTACAAAAGCTGATAGAATATCATCATTTATTGAGGGGATTGAATACAAAGATATAGAGGTTATGCTTCAGCCAATCATGGTTAGTTTGATTGGTTGGATGGCTAGTTTGTGATGCAAAGTAACACCAATAGCATGGGCTTCTGTACCAGCTGAGGTTACTTTGAAGGGCTGTTGTTCTCAACCTCTTCTCTCAGCTCAGGTGTGGTGACCTTCAGGTTAAACCACCACCTGTCATCTCTTTTTAATGAGACAGCAGTCCTCTGGTCCTCTGGGACTATGGTGACTTTATTTCTTTACTTTACTGGACTAATACCTGGAATGGGTGGGTTAACCTATGAATTTCAGCTTCTAGCCAGTGGAGTTTACAAGAGTAAGAGGTGATTTGATTGAAACATATAATAACCTGAGGGATCGTGACAGGGTAAATATGGAATGAATGCTTCAACTAGCAGTCACTCTTTAAAAGTATGGAGTCACCTATTTAAGACAGATGTGAGGAGTGTTTTTTTATTTATGGAGAGTTGAGACTTTGACCACAGGATATAGGAGCAGAAGTAGGCCATTCTGCCCTTGGAGTCTGCTTCGCCATTCAATAAGATTAGGACTGATCGAGAATAGAATATCCAGATAGAATATCTTTTATTGTCACATGCTGCTCCGGGACTCACTTCCACTCACGCTGCTCCAGGACTCACTTCCCCTCACGCTGCCTTGACACTGCTGACAGGAGAAGTACAGGAGTCCAGTGAAAAGGTTTTACAATGGCTGCCTTCTAATGCCGCCATCTTGGGTACAAGTACCTCGGTACAAATCTTGGATACAGAAAAGGAGTAAAAGGAAAAGTAGTAACATTACTTACCGTGTCTAAAAATCAAGTTAGAAATAAGATAATTATAAAGGATTGACATTACAGTCTGGTAAAGAATTTCAAATAGCAGCAGCTCAGCACGTGATCTGACCGTCCACGCCAGGCCCCAGTCCCAAATGCTGTCCTGTCTACTCCAACCCCCAGTCTGCCCCGCACCAGCTCCCAGCTGCACCAAGGTAAATCACGCTGCTCTGGGACCCACTCCCCCTGGCGCCGCTCTGGGACTGCTAAAACGACAGAAAAGACAAAGAACAGGCGGAGCAGAGGATCTCCGGGTAGAGCATCCTACTTTGCTGCTATCTTGCCAGAAGGATTTAATAATCCTTAACTCCATTTTCCTGCAGTTTCCCCATAACTCTTAATTCCATTACTACTTAAAAGTCTGTGTCAGCCTTGACTATATTTAATGACCCAGTATTGGCAGCCCTCTACAGTAAAGTAGTACGCCAATACACTACCCTCAGAGAGAAGAAACTCTTCCTCATATTTGTCTTACATGTGTGACCCCTTATTCTGAGGTTATGCACCCTGGATGTAGTCGCTTCCTGAGAGAAAGCAACCTTTCCACATCTACCCTGTCAAGTTCCCTTAGAATCTTGTATGTTTCAGTAAAGGTCCCCTCCCATTCTTCTATATTTCAAGGACATCAGGCCTAATCTACTCAACCTCTCCTCACAAGACAGCTCCTCCATTCCTCGTATCAGGCTACTGAACCTTCTCTGCACTGCCTCCAGTATGAATGAAGCTTTTCTTAGATAAGAGGCCCAAATCTGGTCATTATATCGAACTATAGAATCCCCACAGCATGGAAACAGGCCCTTCGGCCCTACAAGTCCACACTAACCCTCTGAAGAGTATCCTACCCAAACCCATTCCCCACTACTCTACATTTGCCTCTAACCTACACATCCCTGAACACTATGGGAAATTCAGCATGACCAATTCAACCAACATACACACCTTTGGATTGTGGGAGGAAAGCGGAGCACCTGAAGTAAACCCATGCAGACACAGCAAGCTCCACATGAACAGTTGCCCAAGGCTGGAATTGAACCCAGGTCCCTAGCACTGTGAGGTGCAGAGCTAACCACTGAGCCACCGTGCCAGCAATATTTCAGCTGTGGTCTGACTAGGGCCTTGAATGTTTTTAGTAAAACCTCCCTTTTATGTTCCATTCCATTTGAAATGAAGGCCAACATTCCATTTGCCTTCCCTATTGCCTGTTGTACTTGGATGCCAGTTTTTTTTGCGATTCATGGATGAGGACTCAACAAGGCCCTATTTTCTGTAGGTTTATGCAGTCTTTCTCCACTTAAATATATTCAACTCCTCTATTCTTCCTGCCAAAGTGCCTAACCTCACATTTTCCCACACTATATTCCATCTACCAAGTTTTTGTCTAGTCGCTTAACCTGTCTCTATCTCTCTACAGATTCTTAGTGTCATCCTCACCACTTGCCTTCCCACCTATTTTTGTGCCATCTGCAAATTTGGCTACAGTATATTCAGTTTTCTCATCCAACTCTTAGGAAGTCTGTTCCTCAAAGGGCTGTGGAAGTAGAGTCTTTGAATATTTTTAAAGCAGAGGACTGATATTTTCAAAAAGCAAATAGGTGAAAGGTTACCTGGAGTAGGCAAGGCTGACCAATCAGATCAGAAATTATCCTATTGAGTGACAGAGCAAGTTCAAGGGCCGAGTGGGCCAATTCCTGCTCATAATTTGTATTATTTATGAAGATTGAAGTCACCAACAATTATTGCAATGCGTTTCTTCCAGCCACTGGAAGTTGTTGTCGATTTACAGATTAATAATCGTGAGTGCTGATAGCCACTAATGTCTTGCTCTGTAACCTATCATGAGGAAACTATTTGATTTATAAGTGATCTTCTGAAAATTATCTTGACTTTCTTGATATGTTTTATGCCAATAGTTTTCATTACTTCTGTAGCTTCTGTGTTCTCAACTTATCAACATTTTCAATATCACTGAAACCAGGAAAGGTCATATCTATTCTAATGCATTCCATTCATTCTGGTGATGTTAAAAAAGGACTTAATTCTACAAAGAGTATTTTTACAGTAATTAAAAGAGCACTGGATCCTTATTAGCATTGTTACTGAAAAATATCATCATGTTTCATTCTGATCTATACTAGCAGGCCATATGTTTGCAAATAGCCCAAAAAATGTTAATCCTTCCATTGTTATGTCCATTTCTTAGGGAAGCTAATTTCCATGAGGAAGTTTCAGACATACTTCAGAATATACTTAGTCATCCCAACTTCATTGGTGGTCTGCAGTGTCTCTTATTAAACTATCTCACTGTCACTCTAGATGTTACTTTTGATCAATCAGTATTTCACTGCTTCAGATTTTGATAAGAATAGTCATTTTCAAATGTTTTCTGTAAATGTTTTCAAGCATAATGATCTCTTTTGTTGTTCTTTCAATTGCAAGCCTCCGATTGCGCACAATTGTCTTTTTGTCTTCTCTTAGTTTATAACTTGTTTTGGCTTTTCAGCAAGATAAATTTCTAAACTGTTGTTTACTCCTTGTGTTTTTGTTATTGTTATTGTTTCTACTTTGATCCAACCAGTACCACTCTTGTTAGTGTTTGTATAATGCTCTGACTTTATTGAGTCTTATTTTGAATGAAGTTTTTTGGGGTTTTTTTGTCAGAGGTAAATTTATTCCCTTCAAGGCACAGATGGAGTTTCTCACCTCACCTGTTTAGTCGGTCAAATTGTGGCTTACTCAATTTCTTTGTGCATTTCTAAATTTTATTTCAAATCAGCAGTCTGCCAGCTTTGGATTTATATCCCATGTTCCATATTATTTGTTCTTTATATTCATTTTAAATGCAATAGTCTTCCATTAGATTCACCAGGATGTTTCCAGGGATTAAAAGTCTGTTTTGAGGAGGGACTGGATAGGCTGAGTTTGTTTTCTCTGGAGCACAGGAGGGTGGAAGTTGGTGGGGTGGGATTGGGGGGGAACGGGTGGTGGCATCTGGTTGAGTTGAGAGGCATGCATAGGGGAAATTGTGAGAATCCTTTCCCCATGGCAGACATGACTAAGACCAGAGGGCTTAGATTTCAGGTGAGCAGTAAGTGATTTGGAGGGGATTGGAGGAAAATGTTTTTTTCACCCAGAGGTTGGTAGAAATATGGAACATGCTGCCTCAGAGGGTGATGGAAACAGATACTGTCCCAACATTTAAGTTGCATCTGGATGAGCATTTAAAATGCCAGGGCATAGTAGGCTACGGACTAAGTGTAGGTAAATGGGATTTGTTGATAGTCAGCATAGACATAGTGGGCCAAAGGGCCTGTTCTTAGGCTATATGACTCTATGGACAGTTTTATACCAAAATTACATTTTGTTCTCTTTGCATGGTGACACTTCCTCAACTTTTTCCTTTCTTTCATAACTCTATTAGTTAGGGTGCAGATGCTATTTTTCAATAACTTCTGGTAAATTGCAAAAGTTATTTTATTGATTCAAGCTATAATTAGTTAAATCTTTAATATCATTCTACAAAGGTTTAGATCCAGATACATTATAATCAATAAAATTATTTTATAAACTCATCTCCATAAATGGCACCTTACCTTTGGTTATCTGTCACATGTTTGCTGACCTACCTAGCTACATTTTGGTAATAATACTTATCTCAGATTACGTGAGATTGTTGTCAGAACGAAAAGCCAGTAAAACCTACAAATGACGTACACTGGTCCAATTGGTTTTGTATACCATAGAACAGTATGACCAGTAAGTTCATTTCCAAATAATACTTTTTTTTAAACAAATGGAAACAGAAATTGCTGGAGAAACTCAGCAATTCTGGCAGCATTCGTGGAGAGTAAACAGAGTTAAAGTTTTGCATCCAGTGACCTTTCGTCATAAGTCATTCAAATTCCATCACACGCCTGACTCGTGCCTTGTAGATGGCAGACAAGCTCTGGGAGAGTCAGGAGGTGAGGAACTCACTGAGGATTCCTAAACTCTGACTTGCCCTTATAATCACAGTATTTATATGGTTCATCAATTCAGTTTCTAGTCAATAGTAACCCCCAGTATGTTGACAGTGGAGAATTCAGTAATGGTCACGCCATTGAATATCAAGGGACGAGACTGAGATTTTCTCTTTTGGATATGGTCATTGCCCGACAACTGTCTTGTGCGAATGTTACTCGTCTCTTGTTAGCCAAAGCTCGATATTGACCAGGTCTTTCTGCATTCAGACAGTTTGCTTCAGGAGAGTTGGTGACTTAGCAGTAAGGTCACTAGACGAATAATCCAGAACTCCAGACTAATGCTCTGGGGTTACAGGTTTGGATCTCTCATGGCAGATGGTGAAATTCGAATTCAATAAAAACTTGGAATGAAAGGGTGGCCGAACAATGAGCATGTAACCATGGGTGATTGTTAAATGAAAACATCTGGTTCGCGAATGTCCTTCAAGTCCCAAGAGGGTCTTGTGGCAGAGTGGTAGTGTTTTACTTCTGGGCTAGAAAGTCGAAGTTGAAGTTCAAATAAGTGAAGCTATCGTGATATTTATTGCTTTGAAGAATACTAATTAGTTCTTCTAACACTTGTTTTGATAAAACTGAGCAAAACGTATGAGATTGTGTTGTATATTTGTACTGAAGTGGTTGTAGATGCTAAATAATATGATGGCATATCAGGAGCTCTCTCAGGGGAGACAAGGCAATAACTCACCTTCAATTCTTTGTGGTGAATTTTATGATTGTTTGTCCTTAAGGATTAGAATTTTGAAGACTTTTGGATTGAACCACAGTTTAATTGCAGTTGCACTGGCTCCGTTGTAGCTACATTTCACAAGTATTTTGCTGCAGAAAAGATATTTGAACTGTTTGCAGTAAAATCTGTTTTACTGTTAAAACCTAGAAGCTGTGACAGGAAAGTCAATCTGCAAAGATTACAATTTCTTTGTGTCCTGATAGCATGATTCTGATAACCTCTTCTTTATAGGCTTTCCAGTAATAGATAGATCCTGGGTTTTGATAGAAATTCAACTTACAATTGAGGCACTTCATTAGCAGAGTAAGACAAAGCTTTGACAAAGGGTCAATTAGACTCAAAACGTCAGCTCTTTTCTCTCCTTACAGATGCTGCCAGACCTGCTGAGATTTTCCAGCATTTTCTCTTTTGGTTTCAGATTCCAGCATCCGCAGTAATTTGCTTTTATTAAGAATTTATTGTTTGTTACCTTCATGACGCAAAATTGTTTCACATAGTAGTGAATATCTTGGTGAATAATTAAATATATATTCAGATGGTATAGAGCTATGGTTAGTTATCACCTTCAGTATTGTGCCCAGTTCTGTTTGTCAAGATGATATTTAAGCACTGCAAACAATAACAAGAAAACTGTGAGACTGATCCAAGTGCCTGAGCTATAAGCAAAATTTGGAGACACTTAGGTCTATAAAATTCAGTATCTGTGGAAGGAGTTGATTACCTTATGAGGAAAGGCTAAACAGACTGGACTTGTATCTTGGCCCAAAACGTCAATTCTCCTGCTCCTCGGATGCTGCCTGACCGGCTGTGCTTTTCCAGCACCACACTCCTGCCTCCTTGGATCTGTATCCTCTGGAGTTTAGAAGAATCAGAAGGGACTTAATTGAAACATACAAGATTCTGAGGAGACTTGACTGAGTACATGTCAAAAGGATGTTTCTTCTTATTGGAGGATCTAGAACAAAGGATCATAGTTTTAAAATAGTTCCCTTCTACAAAAGGCAGTGGTAGCAGAATCTTTAAACATTAATAAATCAGCGGTAGATAGATTCTTGATTTCCAAGGGGCTGAAAGATTACTGGGATATGCAGGAATGTAGAGTTGAAAATAAAATCAGCTATGATCTCCTGAAAGGCATAGCAGGCTCAGAGGTTCGAGTCATCTACTGTTGTTTCTTGTTTGCATGTTGGCCCAGGATACAAATGTGGAGGTCTCAGGAGCCCAGATATTGGGTTTCCGACATCAATCTATGCTGAAGATGACAATGTGTGGGAAGCCACATGAAAAGAAATGGATGATGATCAAGCAGCTGTTAGCACAGAAATGTGCCACGACAGTGTAAGAGACGGGTCTGCGGAATACCGCGAGCATCAGGGCAATAGGCTTGCTTTTGCGGATGTCTGTTAGGGAGACAAAGGGTGATTACAGGACTGGTGAGGAGGATCACAAAGCTAGGAAAAGTCAGAAACTAGGAAGTAGCCAATTGTGAGATCTGGGGCAGGATTATCGCAGTTGGAAATTGTAGCATATGTTGGTTGGGGTGGGTGGAGGGTGGCAGGAAGAATAATTAGATTAGATTAGATTAGATTACAGATTAGATTACATTACAACATTACAGTGTGGAAACAGGCCCTTTGGCCCAACAAGTCCACACCGACCCGCCGAAGCGCAAACCATCCATACCCCTACATTTACCCCTTACCTAACACTACGGACAATTTAGCATGGCCAATTCACCTGACCCTGCACATCTTTGGACTGTGGGAGGAAACCGGAGCACCAGGAGGAAACCCACGCAGACACGGGGAGAACGTGCAAACTCCACAAAGTCAGTCGCCTGAGGCGAGAATTGAACCCGGGTCTCTGGCGCTGTGAGGCAGCAGTGCTAACCACTGTGCCGCCATGCCGCCCATGGTGGGACTTTTGACAAAGAAATCATTTTGATCATGGAACAATAAGACTTGGGTGGGAGGAGGGGAGAAGGATTGCAAAACCTGAATGGAGAGCATTCATGGGATCTTGGTGAGGGTTCGTGGAACTGTGGTATGGAGAATTGCAAGGCCCAGGGTGGAATGATTGCAGGACTTGAGAAAGAATCATGAAACATACATTGAAGGATTGTGGGACCAAAGAGAGGAATCATGTGACTCAGGAAATGACCATAGGGTTCAGAGGACAAGAGTTTGGAAGCAGATCAGTGTTAAGAAGATCAAGGGAATCAGGGTAGTGTCATCATGGTGAGGTGAGAGAGCTAGAGAGAAGCTAAAAGGGGAGAAAGAATGTGGATCAGGCAGGAATCATTTCCTGGAGTCCAGCCCAGAACTCAAGCACATGTTAGGTCCCTTATTTAAATATGCCAAGGGAATAACTCCTGCTTCAGGTCTGGTTAATGGATGTTTCATATTTGAGCGTACCCAATATTGTTAGTTGGTGCACCTCTTGCCCTCATTTCCATTCTGGGAGCATTTTATGGTGTTGTAATTTAGATTTTATTCTGAATCCCAGAATTCTTGTTGAGAATAATCTCAATGGCTAAAATAACCAAAAGAACAACAAGCATGATTTATTGGTTAACAAAAAATAATGGTTAATATTTCACTCGTCAAGACATGGCATGGTACACAAATTCACCATGGGTCAGCCTGTCTTTACATGGACCCCACTATGTATGGGCTCTCCTCTCCTTGGTTCCATGAACCTGATACAAGGTGTTCTTCAAGGTTTTATTTAGTCAGCTCTGCTATATGCAAATGCTTAGCAGACTTCAACTCCGATTCCCCAATCTATCTTAACTACTGAATCTGCACATTTCATAACTACTTGCTAAGTGCATACTACTGAAAGCAGCTTCATTACAAAGACTTTGTCTTAAATCAATTAAGTCCAAAGCTGGATTCTAATTCTAAAACTGGATTTCTTATGGCAAACCCCAAAATTCATGACTATTGTTTTTTAGTCACCCCCTGGGATTTTTATGGCAACTCCAAACATAGGACAATCACTTATTGACTGGTGATATCCCACGTAAGTGCTAATGTTTTAGCAAGAGCTCTACTACTGACTCTGATGTTTCTCTCTCTTAAAGAGTGTCCTCTTGTCAAACACTACACCCACCTAGACCTCAGGCAAGTGTACTATTTTTACGCACTCCTTACAGGCAGCTTTTCTAATATTCAGCTCAGGTTTATACATCTGAGTCAACACAATGAATAACATTAAACAAATATTTTAAATTCTTGAGCAATGGGAAGAGTGTGCATGGCTTTACTACAATAATCTGACTTTGATTTAAAACTTTTATTGACAATTCTAGCTTTTGATTATTCTTCTCGTCAAGCAATTGCCAGCTTTGTCTACTTGCTATTAAAGCTGGACACAGCAGCCAAAATGCAAAATAGGTCCCACACATAACCTGTTAATTTCTGTGTATTTCTCCTTAAAGCAGTATTTGATACTTCAGGAAATGCCAATTCAAAGACTTATAAATTACATCCCAATAATACAGATAAAAGCTTTTCATCACTAATTTTAAATACAGTACAATTTGATAACTTATTAATTACACAGATGTGTCCAAAGGTGCAGTCTAACAGAGGCCATGCATTGCCTGAAAATCTTTGTGAAGCTTAGAGGCTCACTTAAGTCAGCTTGGAAGGTGGGGAGGGGTGGGGGGGTGGGGGTGTTGGCATGCAAGATTTGATTTCATAGAGATCCTTTTCATTACATACTTAAAAGATTGCAAAAAACTTAATCCAGACTGATATTTTTAATTAAATTGTAACAGTAGGTCAAAAGAATACAAACTGAAGCTCGCAAAAGGACTGAAGTCAGGAAATTTATCTTTCCACAAAGAGTTAGCAACATGTGAAAGAGACTTCCAAAGAACATAGTGGAGACATCAACTCAGCAATCAACTAAGAAATTATTGGTTGCTGAAATGGGTCAAACCTTAGGGTTTCTAAGGATGGATGAACTCAGTATCATCTTCTGTAATTACTTGTAATTTGCCAATTTAACACACAGTCATCTTATGTTATATTTCTTTGCAAGTCTCTTACAGTTGGATCAACCAATTCACTGTTCAATCTCTCATACATAAAACTCTCTGTACTACACTGGAAACAGTTTTTAAAGACTTGACATTTACAGATGAATTCTGATTACAATGTATCTTTGGTATAGGTAAGTATTTTCTACACTTTCAGGAGAATGTCCAGAGCTCTTCACTATACCTGGAAGATTCTTAATTGCTGTGAAAAGTTGAGAAGAAAAAAGGTGAAGAGTTGCACATTCAGGTCTTCACACATGTCCTTGTCGCCGTTCACTTCGTCCCCTGCCTCCTGTGTTATACGACTTGCAGATATTCTTGGTCTCTCCAAAGATAGAAGTCTCTGTGCCTATTGCCAGGTATAAAGGTGTGAGTTGCAATGACACCTGAAGAAACTCAGTGCATAGACTGCACCAAGATGCCTTTAGTCAAGTGGTTTGTGGTGTGAAGTAGGCAACTGAAATGAAGAGCTGGGAATGGAGCCATTTAGAAAGATTTTGACAGTAACCTCCTCACCTTATTGGTGGGGCGGCACGGTGGCACAGTGGTTAGCACTGCTGCCTCACAGCACCAGAGACCCGGGTTCAATTCCCGCCTCAGGCGACTGACTGTGTGGAGTTTGCACGTTCTCCCCGTGTCTGCTTGGGTTTCCTCCGGGTGCTCCGGTTTCCTCCCACATCACAAAAGATGTGCAGGGTCAGGTGAATTGGCCATACTAAATTGCCCGTAGTGTTAGGTAAGGGGTAAATGTAGGGGTATGGGTGGGTTTCGCTTCGGCGGGTCGGTGTGGACTTGTTGGGCCGAAGGGCCTGTTTCCACACTGTAATCTAATCTAATCTAATCTTATTCCTGATGACTGTCAAGATTAGAGTGATACTAGAAAAGCACAGCAGGTCATTCAGCATCCCAGGAGCAGGAAAATCAACGTTTCGGGCAAAAGCCCTTCATCAGGAATGAAGGCATTCCTGATGAAGGGCTTTTGCCCAAAATGTCGATTTTCCTGCTCCTTGGATGCTGCCTGACCTGCTGTGCTTTCCCAGCACCACTCTAATCTTGACTCTAATTTCCAGCATCTGCAGTATCCACTTCTGCCTTATTCCTGATGACTATCAACCCATAATGGCCTTGTTACTGCTCCTCTCCAGAACTAGTTGAGTGACTATCTCAGGGCTGCAGATTTACCCCTGGCTTCATAATAATCTCAAGGACCACTTAGTTACTGACCTGATAGATTAAATTGGTTAAAAATGGCTAAGAAGGCATATGGGATACTTGCCTTTAGTAGCAAAGGTATAGAATTTAGGAATGGGGAAGTTATACTGGAACTGTATAAAACTTTGGTTGGACCACAGTTAGCATATTGCGTGCAGTTGTGGAATTCACATTATAGGAGGAATGTGATTACAGTGGAGAAGGTGCAGATGAGATCTATCAGGACAGTGCCTGAGCTGGAGAAGTTTAGTTCAGAAGAGAGATTGAATAGGCTGAGGTTATTTCCTTTGGAGCAGAGGAGACTGAGGGGGGACCTCATGGAGGTGTATACAATTATGAGGGTCTCAGACAGGAAGAAAATGTTCCTCTTGGCAGAGGAATCAAAGGCCAGTGGGCATAGATTTAAGGTAAAGGGGATCGGAGGAAAAGGTTTCTCAACCCCAGATGGTGGTAGAGTCTGGAAATCACTGCCTCTGGGGTGGTATAGGTAGAAATCCATTTAACATTTTAAAAATATTTATATGTACACTTGCGATGCTAAGGCATACAGGACTATGAACCAAGTTCATATGAACCTGTATGCTGGAAAATGGGATTCAAATAGTTGGGTGGTTGTTTTTGACTGGTACAGACTAGGTGTGTTGAAGGACCTTTATTTGTGCTGTAGATTTCTAGGACTCATTTTCAATGCTGACTGGGGGAAAGCTCAAAGAAGTTGGGATCATATCAAAAGTCCAAACAGCATTAATTTCCAAACTTTCTCAACCTGCCTATGTCATAAACAGCTTGGGAAATCTTTGTTCTTAGTGTACATCAGTTGGATGCCTGTTGGATGCTCAGCAGTGGGCCCTAAAGAGCATCTACCTTTTGTGTCAGCAATATTTTTCTTAAATTTCAAGCACTGACTAAGGCAAAGAAAGTGCATCAGGTGTGACATGATATCACCAGCTACAATCATTAGCATTTAATGTATATCATTATTAAGGGGAATAACTTGCTTCAGGAAACGATTTGGTGTCACTAAGATCCAGTCAAAGAATAGCATTTTCACTGCAACTGTGAGTTTTCATGCAAAAACATCACTCTACAAGGTATTTATAAAAATGTCATAGCTCTTAGGATCTGTTGCAGCTGTCTTTTCACAACATGTCATTTGCCTTCATTATGATGATATAATGGAATGAAGAGGGCATTTTACAATATCATGACCTAGATGATGTCACACTATTATTTTCAGTGTTGTTCTAGCCATAGTCTTAATGAAAATAGAAACAACATTATGCAATTGATGCCATAATGGTGTAGTTGGATCAAATCTGCAAATGATCATAGCTGACACCAGGTCACATGAGCATGTGAAGCCAACTGTTGCATTGATTGCTGCCACCTGTTTTTGTGCTGACTGGATTTACGGGATCTTCTTGGTCTAATATGGCCAGGAAGAGACTCTCAACTTAAACAAGATGTGACCTATTGTAACGATAGCAATCAGGTACAAGTTACATTAGGAAGAGAGACATTGTTACTATTGGGAGACCCAGGATAACAAGGGCTGACTGTCGTCTTCGAGATACTGTGAAGTTCTGCCTTTCCCGACTCAAGTCCTTATGACATCATCTGATTAAAGGGAGATTTAATGCCATCTTCAACAGGAATCCTTTCAGAAGCACTAACTTATACAATATTGAAATCAGTCATACCATGAATATTTGGACTTTTCCTGATAATGCCACATGAGAAGGCTGAAATGGCAGCTTACATTAGTTCATTACATCACTTCCAAACTTACTTTCCTACAGATTTGCAAATTCAACGTTATATTTGTCCTGACTGGGATCTGCTGCCTCTGCCATTTTATGGCACAGTTTTTTTTATGAGGTAGCTCACTGCCACTAATCGACCTTTGTCTATATTACATTATATTAATAGTGGAGAAAGTGAGGTCTGCAGATGCTGGAGATCAGAGCTGGAAATGTGTTGCTGGAAAAGCGCAGCAGGTCAGGCAGCATCCAGGGAACAGGAGAATCGACGTTTCGGGCATAAGCCCTTCTTCAGGAATGGGGAAAGTTTGTCCAGCAGGCTAAGATAAAAGGTAGGGAGGAGGGACTTGGGGGAGGGGCGTCGGAAATGTGATAGGTGGAAAGAGGTCAAGGTGAGGGTGAAAGGTCAGACTGGGGTGGGGGC
>NC_057721.1:52444261-52485291 GCF_004010195.1 Chiloscyllium plagiosum
GAGGTGATGAGGTTATGGACGGTCTGGGAGATGATGGTTTGGTGGTGGGGGGTGGGGTCATGGTCAAGGGGGCAGTAGGAGGAGGTATCTGCGAGCTGGCGTTTGGCCTCAGCGGTGTAGAGGTCGGTGCGCCAAACTACTACCGCGCCTCCCTTGTCTGCTGGTTTGATAGTGAGGTTGGGGGTTCAACGGAGTGAGTGGAGGGCTGCGCGTTCCGAGGGTGAGAGGTTGGAGTGGGTGAGTGGGGTGGGGGAGTTCAGGTGACGGTTAATATCGCAGCGGCAGTTGGGTATGAAGAGGTCGAGGGCAGGTAGGAGGCCAGCACGGGGTGTCCAGGTGGATGGGGTGTGTTGGAGGCGGGAGAAGGGGTCGTCAATAGTGGTAAACGATAAACCACTGGTGAGTCTAAATAGAAAATACACGTATCTTACCAATCAAATTGGCTTATTGAATGATAGCAACAAGTGCAAGTTACATTACTGGTCAGGGCAAAATTACTAAGGACTCTCAAGTTCTGTGGAGAATGGGACTGCCCCTCTATTAAAGCTAGTCTCTATGCAAAGACTATGTGAAATCACCAAGGACTCAACATCAACATACAAATTCAAAATTAGTCCACAGTTCTTCACACAAAGGCCTCCAAGGTTCTAGCTGGTTTTATGATCTCTCTTGTGTCCAGCATGCGTGCAATTTTCCTGATCTAGTTGAAGAGTCCTTCCCTGAGTAAAGCACACAGTCTGAAATTTAAACCTTATAAAACTGTCATGTAAAGGGAAAAATGAAATAAAAAAGGGAGATTTTACAAATTCATGCTGATTTGTACATTTTACCCAATGTTTTGTTCTATGAATAAGAGAAAGAATTGTACCAGAACACCATAAACAAATCTTACATAAAGCTTATTCGAAAAGAGGATAGAATATGTAGTTTAAAAACAGGTGACCATTAGAAAAGGAAAATCAACAATACCTGTTGCTGCAGCAGATTTTTATTTTAAAATGTTATAGGTTTCTGAATCTTTGGATCACACAGCTTTCATGCTTCGGCTCAATCATTAAATGGGCCACTTTCAATAAAAAATAAAATCCCTGATAGATATACAAGCAGCCCTATATTAAGAACCTATGCCACTATACAGTAAAGATATACATCTAGACCTTCCAAAATAAAACTACATCTCACATTCCTTGCTTTTGCTGTTTTTGTTATGCTCTGCCCCTTTGCACCCTCTGTCTGACCTGATCAACTCACTGTTGCTCTTGTGCTACTAGTTCCACTGCAACATGTGGTAGGGATGTTCCTGTTGTGGCAGCTACAATTGCAAATCACAGAATTGTTATAATGTAGAGAAGCCATTGTGGCTTTACCAGCTGTCTGAACATTTTGGCTTCGTGCCACTTGTCGACCTTTTCCCTGTAACCCTACACACTGCATGATTGTTTAATTAGAAACAATGTCCTCCTGAGTGCTTCAACTGAACCTGTCTCCATCACGCTTCCAGGTTGTGTTTTGCATTCTCGGAGACTCGTAATATGAAAAAGGCCTCTCCTTACCTTGCATTTGAAAATCCCTTTAAAATGGTGTCCTCTCTCAATCCTTTTATGGAAGTTGACAGTTTCTCCCATTCTGTTCTATCCAGGTTTTGAAAACTTGATATTGAAAACTTTTATCAAATCTCCTCAAAGCCATCTTCCCTCCAAGGAAAACAGTCACAACTTCTCCAATATTCCTTCATTACAGAAATGTCTCATCCCTGGAACAATTCTTATAAAATTCTTCTATACTCTCCAATACATTCATATTGTACCTATGGTGCGGTACCAGAAATATTCATAGCACTCCAGTTGAGGTGTAACCAATATAACTTCATCATAACCTCTGTTCTTGTCGCCTATAAAGCCTGAATTACCATAAATATTGTTTAGTTGATGTGCTTCTGGGTAACCGTCTCCCATAGTCAAGTTATCTGGGAGGATTATTACCGTTTTTGCATTTTTTTTTAAAAAGGTACCAGATATTTTGGAGTTTGTTGTACTTAATTCTGGCTTGTATGTAGATTTTTATGATTAACTGAATGTTAATAAAGTCTGCCACCTGATGTAAAATCATAGGTAGTGCAGTGTTGTAAATGTACATGGGTTGGTCTACTCCCATTTTCCTAAAAATAGTAACAATGATGAATTCATGTTTAGCAAGTGCCAGTAACTCCCCCGTTGGAGCAGACACCTTTCTTGAGTTGACTGGCATTCCCAGAGGTTGTGCAGATAGATCATGTGGATGAAACATGGGATGAGGTTGCTGTTTTTGTCTGTATCCCCTAAATCTATGGCTGTCTAGTTGTTATATTAACTATTGGCTATGTTGCAGACTAGATGCTATATTGCAGAATTAGTTGATGGGTAGGCAGTGGTCCAAACTCTAGGATCGATCAGTGTTTCTTTCTACAGGGGATACACAATTAGCCCAGGCCAGCTGACATCCTTCAATGGGATGTCATCGATTGGTCATGTCCAAATCAATTTCTTCTGGAAAGTAATGTCTTGGAGCCTCTGTGCAGTGCTGGTCCTAATTGGTTTTGACAACAGCTTAATCTACACATCCTGTCGCACTGCCTGTTTTGGAGAATGGGATACACTTTGAATTCACCATTTGCAAACTCATTCCTCTAGATTACACAGGCATCTCTAGCTGTTATGGCTAAAATCACAGAGGATACCCATATTGCACTGTCTTTTGCGAATTGTGAAGCAGGCCCAATTCTTTGAATGTGTATTGTAGACTCATTCACATGAAAGAAGAGCAGGGCTGATTTGTTCCTCTGCTTTGGAGATAAATGCTCAAAATTCAGCACCTATTTTAAAATATTAAGAAATGGTAACTGGCCTTTGCATCAAAGGAAAATACTTGGATGCAGCAGTGCTGAAAAACAACTTTAATTTTCACATTTTTTGCAAAAAAAAACGTAATTATCATTGTGTTTTTACATATAGCACGATATTGATATATTATAAAATACATTAATATCCATGAATGCTAGAAAGATAAAACAAGCAATATCTGAAAGAATCCCTTTCGTAGAACATAACATATGATAGAAAGCAAAGTGGAGGAGGGGTGTTGCTGAATTACATCTAATATAAATTAACAGCTAAACAGCATTTAATGAATAAAATGTTTAAAAAATCTGTGAAACAAGTCTCATCAAAACCGGTGAGGAGAAAGTGAGGTCTGCAGATGCTGAAGAAGGGCTTATGCCCGAAACATCGATTCTCCTGTTCCCTGGATGCTGCCTGACCTGCTGCGCTTTTCCAGCAACACATTTTCAGTTCATCAAAACCGGTCTCAAAGAGAAGTAATGCATCATAGTGAGCCTGCAGCATGTCTCCTTGATTTTGTGAATTCAACAATTAGATAACTCAAAGGAGTACCCCGGATACATTGGTGAGCTGGAGGTCTGGGGGAGGAGCCTGGAAGCAGCTGAGTCTGGTTAACAGGCTATGTAATGAAAAACCTACTCATTAAGCTAATGTATAGCTTTGAAGCTGCAGTGTGTATGTATATAGAATCAAAGTCAGAGAAATGTACAGCATGGAAACAGACCCTTACGTCCAACTCATCTATGCCGACCAGATATCCCACCCCAATCTTGTCCCACTTGCCAGCTCCCGGCCCATATCTCTCCAAACCCTTCCTATTCATATACCCATCCAGATGCCTTTTAAATGTTGCAATTGTACCAGCCTCCACCACTTCCTGTGGCAGCCCGTTACACACACACACACACACACAAACACACCACCCTCTGCGTGAAAAAGTTGCCCCTTAGGTCTCTTTTATATATAGTGTACATCCACACTATCAAACACTCAGAATTTTAAGATCAGCTCTTTATCTCTTCTATTCCAAAAGGGGACAGCCCAAACAAGTTCAATTTATTTTAATATTCAGAACCTCTTAGTTCTGTACCTCTATTTCTTGTTTACAAAACAAAGGCTAGAACTCCTACAATGTCTCAGCCACAGTCTTATTAGGGTATGACATTGAGCAACTCTCTGCTATTCATTCATTGAGGGATGGAATTAAAAAGTGCTTTGATTGTGTTGTTTTTTTAAAATGGCTTTGTTGGCTTACATTGTGACATAATTAATTTATGAATTTGTACTGAGGCTCCAGTGCAAAAAATGACAAAGATGTCACTTTTAAAGTCTTGAATAAGACTTTAAAAATGCAAGAATAGACCGCAGACTCTTCTTTATGAGGAAGGTAAGTTCTGAGATATGACTAAAGATTTTAAATGATAAAAGAAGATTTAATGTGGTGTATTTGGATAAGATGTTTGAAACTGGTAATGACAAATGGGGGCTACTGCTGCTGCTCTGTCTTATGGTGGCATGAGAAGACATGATCGATATCAGGGAAGCACTTTCCATGATATTGCATTCCATATCACAAGAATGTCAGCATTTACATTCCTTTACTAAAGAACCTGGCAGAGTCCTGGGTATAAGGGGCCCCTGTCGGTCATGGCTGACCATGGGTTGAATCCTTGCCATTGTTCTAGCTTTCTACTTCCTTGAAGCAATTTCGCTTGTGACTGAGGAGACCAATGCTGGAGTGACAGTCCCAGTTATAGAGGTCACATCTGTATGTGGTTCTTGATCTGCTCGAGCTGCTGCACTCCTTCTTGCGTACTCGCCTGTATGCTGCAGAGTTCATCAGCTTCTTTTCCTCTGCTTTGAGGTGTTGGTTCAGGGTGTTTCGCCATCTTGTGCGGTCAGCTGCAGGCTGTTCCCAGGACTCCTTAACGATATCAAGCATCTTCATATCCCTCATGCAGATGTCCTTATAGCACAGCTGGGGATGCCCAGTGGGTTTCTCCCTGGATGCAAGCTCTCCATAGAGGATATGCAGCCAACTTCCATGTGGTGGACATGGCCCAGCCAGCACAGTCTCCACTGTCTGAGTGGAGTTTACATGCTGGGAAGGCCAGTGTGAGATAGGACCGCTGCGTTGGACACTCTGTCTTGCCAGGATATGACCAGGATACGGCAGATACTCAAGTAGAACGTATTCGATTTTCTCTCCTGTTTGGCATATGTAGTCCACGTTTCACTGCCATACACAGCGTGCTTATGATGCAGGCGTTGTAGACTGACATGTGTACAGTGCTGTTGCTAACAACACACAGTGACTCTGTCATTTCAACCTAGTTCCAGTGCTGTTTCTGGGTGGTTTATGGAGGTGGGATATGTGGTCAGCGGAATACTGAACTGACAACTGCATCTGGTAAATCTGTTCCTCTTCAACTTACTGATCAATGTTATTTCACTTCTATGAGAGAGCCTGTGAAAGTTGCATTGATTCAATGTTCTTTCCTGCATTTCACCTGGAGTCTGCTGTGCAATTCAAGTATTGACTCTTTGGAACATTCTAGACTTTACTTCTCAGAGTTACAGTTGTCCTTTTCCTCATAAACAATTATTGACTTGTGACAAGAAAGAGAGTCATTCTTATATGACTATAGAATATCAGAAAACGGCAGTAGCTAATTTGCATAAAGCAATTAGATCCAGCACAGATCAGAGAGATAAATGACTAATATCCCCACTTTTGGGGTCAGTGACAAAGTGACAACCTTCACTGCTGACCTTAAAGAAACTTGGCAACAAAGATCAAGTGAGTGTTGTGATCTGATTTCACTTTTCCTAATACCAGTTCCATTCTGGTGCGAGGACATTAGCATGTCTCAGATATTCAGCAGCAATGACGTTTCGAGCTGGTTAAGCTCGAAAGTGAAGAATTCTTACAGGCATCAAGCCAGGATAGGTTTATCATGCACTTCTTATAAATTTATAGGAAGTAAAATAAAGATTGGAACATATACATGAGATTAAGGTTTGAATTGAAAAATCAACTCAAACTAGGACACCTCTCTGTCATCCATCCACTTCAAAACAGACAAATGTTCCATACGAACAAAGCACAGGAGTAGGCCATTCAGACCCTCAAGCCTGCTTCACCAATCATTAGATCATGGCTGATCTGACCCGAACCTCAAATCTGCATTCCTGGTTTTCACCCCTTTGCTTAATAAGAATCTATCTTTTACTGCCTTCAAAACATTCAAAGATTCTAGTTTTACCACCTTTTCCGGAACAGAGTTCAAAAGATTCACAACCTTCTGACAGAAATCTCTATTGATGGACAAACTTTGATTTTAAATAGTGGACTCTTGTTCTAAATTCTCCCGTAAGAAAAAGCTCCTCTCTACTTCTACCCTGTCAAGACGCCTCAGAATTTTATATATTTCAATCAAGTCATCTCTTACAGTTCCTAATTCCATTAGATACAAGCAAGGCCTGTCCAACCTTTACTCAAGGCATACCATTCATTTCAGATATTGTTCTGGTAAACCTTCTCTGAACCGCTTCCAATGCATTTACATCTTCCTTAAATATGGTGACCAATACTACGCAGAATACATCAGATGTGGTCTTACTAGTGTCGAGGTATTAAGTTATTATGGTTCCTGTTAGCTACCCCAAATTATTAGGTTACTGGGTGAGGAGGGATAAACCCACCCATTGGTAAGTTACAATAAGGTTAATTTAAAAAGAATCCTTCCCTGTGCATGTGTTTCACCAGGACTAAAAGAATTTATGTTTTAAAACAAGTCAATACAACCAGACTAAGAGAAGAGAGACATTATTAATTGCTAAACATGAAAAGAAAGAATAACCCAACACATAGACAGAGATTGTGAATGCTTAGTGAGTCAAAAGGCAAAGAGATACAGATCAGACCTAATCTCTGCAGTTCTGCCACAAACAGTCGTAAATGGTGGTGGGAGATAAAACAATTCACAGGAGGCGACGGCTCCACAAATGTCCCCTTGCTCATTGACGGAAGAGCCCAGCAATCAGTGCAAAAGATAAGGCTGAATCATTCACAGGTATCTTCAGCCAGTGTCAAATGGATGACCCATCTTGGCCTCCTCCAGTGGTCCTGGATATCACTGATGCCAATCTTCAGCCAATTCGATTCACTCATGTGATATCAAGGAACAGTTAAAGGCACTAGATACTGCAAAGGCTACATACCCTGACAACATTCTAGCAATAATACTGAAGACTTGTGCTCCAGAACTTGCCGCACCCTTTGCAAAACTATTCCAGTATTTACCCAGGTATATTGGAAAATTGCCCAGGTATATCCTGTACACAAAATGTAGGACAAATCCAACCCAGCCAATCACCACCCCATCAGTCTACTCTCGATCATCAGTAAAGTGACACAACACTAGGTTAATATCCAACAGATTTATTTGAAAGGACAAGCTTTAGGATTTTTAACTTTGTCGGCCTCAGTCCAGCACTGGCATCTCCACATCATTAGTAAAGTGATGGAAGGTGTCATCAACAGCGCTATCAAGCAGCACCTGCTCAATGACACCCAGTTTGGGTTCTGCCAGAATCATTCAGTTCCTGTCCTCATTACAGCCTTGGTTCAAACATGGACAAAAACACTGAAATCCAGACACGGGCTGAGAGTAACAGCCCTTGACATCAAGACTGCATTCAACCAAGCAACCCCAGCAAAACTGGACCTAACGAGTATTAAAGGGCAAACTCTCCACTGGTTGGAGTCATATCTGACACTTAGGAAGAGTGTCGTGGATGTTGAAGGTTAATCATCTCAGCTCCAGGACATCTCTACAGGTGCTCCTCAGGATAATGTCCTAGGCTCAACCATCTTCAGCTGTGTCATTAAAGACTTTCCCTCCATCATAACGTCAGAAATGGAAACTTTCACTGATGACTACACAAAGTTCTGCATCATTCGTGACTCCTCAGATACCGAAGCAGTTCATGTTCAAATGCAACAATATCTGGACAATACCAAGGCTTGGGCTGACAAATGGCAAGTAACATTCACGACACACAAATACCAGGCAATGACCATCACCAATAAAAGACAATCTAACCACTGCGCCTTGACATTCAATCATGTTACCATCATTGAATCCTCCATTTTCAACATCTCTGAGGGTTATCACTGACCAAAAACTCAACTGGACTCACCACATAAACACAATGGCTATAAAAGCAGATCAGAGGATAGGAATACTGCGGCAAGTAATTCACCTCCTGATTCTCCAAAGCCTGTTCATCAATTACAAGGTGTAAGTCACGAGGGTAGTATAATACTCCTTGCTGCATGGATAGGAGCATCTTCAACAACACTCAAGAAGTTTGGCACCATCCAGGATAAAGCAGCCTGTGTAATTGGTCAACATCCACAAGCACTGAGTCTCTCCACCACCAAGGCTCAGTAGCAGAAGTGTGTACTATCTACAAGGTGCACTGCAGAACTTTGCCAAAGATCCTTGACAGCACTTTCCAAACCCAAAAGAGTTGAGTAGATCCTGTGTCCCTTAATAAAGTTAGGGGTTAGGTTCATCATCATACAGCACAGAAACAGACCCTTCAGTTCAACTCACCCATTCCGACCAAGTTTCCCAAACTAAACAAGCCCCACTTGCCTGCATTTGACCTATATCCCTCTAAGACTTTTCTATTCATGTATCTATCCAAATGCCTTTTAAATGCTGTAACTGTATCTGCATCTACCACTTCCTCTGGTTGTTCATTCCACATATGAACCACCCTCTGTGTGAAACAGTTGTCCTTCGTGTCCCTTTTAAATATTTATCTTCCGACCTTAAAAATATGGCCCCTAGTTTTGAATTCCCCCATCCTAGGGAAAGACCTTTGCTATTCACCTTATCCATGCTCATTATGATTTTATAAATCTCTATAAGGTCACCCTGAATGTACCAATCTCCACTGAAAAAGAGTTCCAGCCCCAATCTCTCTTTATAACTCAAACCCTTCATTCCCAGCAACATCTCAGTAAAACTTTTCTGACCCTCTCCAACTTCATTATATCTTTCCTACAACAGGGTGACCAGAATTGGACACAATACTCCAGAAGATGGCTCATCAATGCCCCGACAACCTCAACATGATGTCCCAACTCCTATACTCAATGGTCTGAGCAATGAAGGCGAGCGTGTTAAAAGCCTTCTTAAACATCTTATCTATTAGTGAGGATACTTTTCAAAGAATTATGCACTTGAGCCCTTTGGTCTCTCTTTTCTACAAAACTACCATTAAATATATAAGTCCAGCCCTTGTTTGTTTTACTAAAATGCAATGCCTTGCATTTATCAAAATTAAAATGGAATTATCTCACAATTGGGCAAAAACTCATATATCTTATTCACCTCATCTGCACTGAGAGCCGTTTTTAATCTCTTGTTCCCTGGTTGTAATTCAAACTAAATTTGATCAGTGGAATTTTCCTTTAGAGTTTATTTTTTGAACTCATTCTTACAAGCCGCAACATGTCCCGTGGGTTTCCTTCCAACTCCCAGCATTCTGAACATAGATGTCCCACTTCGTAGCAATGGAAACATTACGGCTTTCAGATTTCTCCTTCACCCTCAGTACCTTCCTTTCTAACCTGAGGCAATCTTGGGGCATTCCCAACTGTCCATTCTTTATCCGAGTTACCTGCCTTCCTTTCACCTTCCCATTCTCAGACCTTCTCACATTTATGGCAGAGGTGTAAAAAAAGGTTAGTTTTATGAAGTAGATTATTTTCAGTCATTACTGCTGCTTCTCTAGCAGTTGAAGTCCTTTAGTTTTCAACATGGGTTTTTTAGATTAGATTACTTTAGATTAGATTACTTTACAGTGTGGAAACAGGCCCTTCGGCCCAACAAGTCCACACCGACCCGCCGAAGCGCAACCCACCCATACGTTTACCCCTTACCTAACACTACGGACAATGTAACATGGCCAATTCACCTGACCTGCACATCTTTGGACTGTGGGAGGAAACCGGAGGACCCGGAGGAAACCCACGCAGACACGGGGAGAATGTGCAAACTCCACACAGTCAGTCGCCTGAGGCGGGAATTGAACCCGGGTCTCTGGCGCTGCGAGGCAGCAGTGCTAACCACTGTGCCACCGTGCCGCCCACTAATTACAAAAGGTAGTAAGCTTTTAAATTTTAATAGAATTATCTCTTGAAGAACTTCATCTAGTAGTTCATAACAGTTTCAACTTCTAACGGGCATATCCATCAAAATTATTTTGCTTAACCTTTTCAAATGCAATGTAGGTTTTCCCCAACTATTTCCTTAAATGTCAAAATGTTCATCTGTATGCTCCATCTAGTATAGTTTTATTTTTAATCTTGTCCTTAATCCCCAGAAATCACCTTTAACAGAGAAGCATGAATTCTCTGTGCTCTGCAAGATCTTGAGTCTGAACTAAACAATACAATTCAAAACCTGACTCTGTAGGAAGATCAGGAGTACTTTATTGATACGGTTTACAGTAAAAACAAAGTCAATTGTTGTTTTTCCAAGAGTGCGTACTCATTGAGATTTCTTTGTTTGCTTTTGAAGTCATATAACTTGTGTAACTTTAAATAGTGTATAAAAAGATTTCTAATGTATAAAGGAGAAACAATTCAATATACGTTATGAACATGCCCAGAGTCATGATTTTGTGTCATGATGGCTGTCTCTCAACATAAGGTTCTCACAATATATCTCAAAATTCTGCTTTATTTATGTTTGAATATAGGTACTGCCTTTCTGTTGTGTGCACAAAGATGTTCTGAGAATGCACCAACCATGTAACAAAGTTCTTTGCCTGAAGTCAGTTGAGATTTTAATGATTCATATCATTGATACAAGAGCTCAGGTACAGATCAGCCCTCATAGAGTCAAAGTCATAGAGATGTACAGCATGGAAACAGACTCTTCGGTCCAACTCATCCATGCCGACCAGATATCCCAACCCAATCTAGTCCCACCTGCCAGCACCTGGCCCATATCCCTCCAAACCCCTCCTATTCATATACCCATCCAGATGCCTTTTAAATGTTGCAATTGTACCAGCCTCTACCTCTTCCTCTGGCAGCTCATTCCATATACGTACCACCCTCTGAGTGAAAAAGTTGCCCCTTATGTCTCTTTTATATCTTTCCCCGCTCACCTTAAACCTATCCCTTCTAGTTCTGGACTCCCCCACCCCAGGGAAAAGACTTTGTCTATTTATCCTATCCACGCCTCTCATGAGTTTATAAACGTCTATAAAGTCACCTCTCAGCCTCCAACGCTCCAGGGAAAACAGCACTAGCGTATTCAACTTCTCCCTATAGCTCAAATCCTCCAACCCTGGCAACATCCTTGTAAATCTTTTCTGAATCCTTCAAGTTTCACAACATCTTCCTGATAGGAAGGAGACCAGAACTGCACGCAATATTCCAACAGAGGCCTAACCAATGCCCTGTACAACCGCAACATGACCTCCCAACCCCTGTCCTCAATACTCTAACCAATAAAGGAAAGCATACCAAACACCTTCTTCACTATCCTATCTATCTGCGACTGCACTTTCAAGGAGCTATGAACCTGCACTCCAAGGTCTCTTTGTTCAGCAACACTCCCTAGAACCTTACCATTAAGTGTATAAGTCATGCTAAGATTTGCTTTCCCAAAATGAAGCACCTCACATTTACCTATATTAAACTCCATCTGCCACTTCTCAGCCCATTGGCCCATCTGATCAAGATCCCATTGTAATCTGAGATAACCCTCTTCGCTGTCCACTACACCTCCAATTTTGGTGTCATCAGCAAACCTACTAACAATACTCTTATGCTCCCATCCAAAACATTTATATAAATGAATAAAAGTAGTGGACCCAGCACTGATCCTTGTGGCACTCCACTGGTCACAGGCCTCCAGTCTGAAAAACAACCCTCCACCACTACCCTCTGTCTTCTACCTTTCAGCCAGTTCTGTATCCAAATGGTGAGTTCTCCCTGTATTCCATGAGATCTAACCTTGCTAACCAGTCTCCCATGGGGAACCTTGTCGAACACCGTACTGAAGTCCATATAGATCACATCTACCGCTCTGCTCTCATCAATCCTCTTTGCTACTTCTTCAAAAAAACTCAATCAAGTTTGTGAGACATGATTTCCCATGCACAAAGCCATGTTGACTATCCCTAATCGGTCCTTGCCTTTCCAAATACATGTACATCCTGTCCCTCAGGATTCCCTCCAACAACTTGCCCACCACTGCCGTCAGGCTCAGTGGTCTATAGTTCCCTAGCTTGTCCTTACCATCCTTCTTAAACAGTGGCACCACGTTAGCCAACCTCCAGTCTTCCGGCACCTCACCTGTGACCACCGATAATACAAATATCTCAGCAAGAGGCCCAGCAATCATTTCTCCAGCTTCCCACAGAGTTCTTGGGTACACCTGATTAGGTCCAGAGGATTTATCCACTTTTATGCATTTCAAGACATCCAGACTCCATCCTCTGTAATATGGACATTTTTCAAGATGTCACCATCTATTTCCCTACAGTCTGTATCTTCCATATCCTTTTCCACAGTAAATACTGATGCAAAATATTCATTTAGTATCTCCCCCATTTTCTGTGGCTCCACACAAAGGCCGCCTTGCTGATCTTTGAGGGGCCCTATACTCTCCCCCGTTACCCTTTTGCCCTTAAAGTATTTGTAAAAACCCTTTGGATTCTCCTTAACTCTATTTGCTAAAGCTATCTCATGTCCCTGTTTTGCCCTCCTGATTTCTCTCATAAGTATACTCCTACTGCCTTTATACTCTTCTAAGGGTTCACTCGATCTAGCCTGTCTATACCTGAATATGCTTCCTTCTTTTTCTTAACAAAACCCTCAATTTCTTTAGTCATCCAGCATTCCCTATAACTACCTGCCTTTCCTTTCACCCTGACAGGAATATACTTTCTCTGGATTCTTGTTATCTCATTTCTTGAAGGCTTCCCATTTTCCAGCCGTCCCTTTACCTGCGAACATCTGCCTCCAATCAGCATTCGAAGGTTCTTGCCTAATATCGTCAAAATTGTCCTTTCTCCAATTTAGAACTTCAACTTTTAGATCTGGTCTATCCATTACCATCACTATTTTAAAAACTAATAGAATTATGGCCGCTGGCCCCAAAGTGCTCCCCCACTGACACCTCAATCACCTGCCCTGCCTTATTTCCCAAGAGTAGGTCATGTTTTGCACCTTCTCTAGTTGGTACATCCACATACTCAATCAGAAAATTTTCTTGTACACATTAACAAATTCCTTTCCATCTAAACCTTTAACACTATGGCAGTCCCAGTCTATGTTTGGAAAGTTAATATCCCCTACTATGACCACCCTATTATTCTTACAGATAACTGAGATCTCCTTACAAATTTGTTTCTCAATTTCCCTCTGACTATTGGGGGGTCTATAATACAATCCTAATAAGGTGATCATCCCTTCCTTATTTCTCAGTTCTACCCAAATGACTTCCCTGGATGTATTTCTGGGAATATCCTCCCTCAGTACAGCAGTAATGCTACCCCTTATCAAAAATGCCACTCCCCCTCCTCTCTTGCCTCCCTTTCAATCCTTCCTGTAGCATTTGTATGCTGGAACATTAAGCTGCCAGTCCTGACCATCCCTGAGCCATGTTTCTATCATTGCTGTGATATCCCAGTCCCATGTTCCTAACCATGCCCTAAGTTCATCTGCCTTCCCTGTTAGGCCTCATGCATTGAAATAAATGCAGTTTAATTTATTAGTCCTACCTTGTTCTCTGCTTTGTCCCTGCCTGCTCTGACTGTTTGACTGGCCTTTGTTCTCAACTGTACCAGTCTCAGATTGAAATCTTTCCTCACTATCTCCCTGGGATCCCCTCCCCAAACCTTAGTAGTTTAAATCCTCCCGAGCAGCTCTAGCAAATCTCCCTGCCAGTATATTAGTTCCCTTCAATTTGGGTGCAATCCATTCTTCTTGTACGGGTCACTTCTACCCCAAAACAGCTTCCAATGATCCAAGAATGTGAATCCTTCTCCCGTACACCAGCTCTTCAGCCATGCATTCATCTGCAATATTCTCCTATTCCTGCACTCACTAGCTCATAGCACTAGGAGTAATCCAGATATTACTACTCTCGAGGACCTCCATTTTAAATTCCTGCCTAACTCTCTATAATATCCCTTCAGAATGCCAATCTTTTCCCTTCCTATGTTGTTGGTTCCAATGTGGACAATGACCTCCTGCTGGTCCATCTCCCCCATGAGAACATTCTGCACCCTCTCTGAAACATCCTTGATTCTGGCACCAGGGAAACAACACACCATTCTGATTTTTCACTGCTGGCCACAGAAACATCTGTCTGTACCTCGGACTAGAGAGTCCCCTAACACAATCAATTGCTTTGAACCCGAATGACCTCTCATTACATTAGAGCCAGTCTCAATACCAGAAACTTGGCTGCTCATGCTATGTACTCCTGAGTGTCCATCACCCCTTACATTTTCCAAAACAGCCTACTTGTTTGAAATGGGGATAGCCACAGAAGACTCCTGCACTACCTGCCTACCTCTCATTCCTTTCCTGGAGTTAACCCATCTATGTGACTGTATCTGAGACTTTCCCACCTTCATATAACTGCTATCCATCACATCCTCTTGCTCTTGTAAATTCCTCATTGCCTCTACCTGCCTCTCCAACCGATCCATTCGACCTGATAGGATTCGCAACCAACAGCATTTAATGCAGATACAATCCTCAGGAACCCGTAAACTCTCCCTAAACTCCCACATCCGACAAGAAGAGCATATCACTCTACAAAGGGTCATTTTTTCTTCTTTCAATCTACAGACCCAGAAAATAGGACTGTCTTATTCCTCTACAAAACACTGCTCCAGGTTAAATTAATACTTATGGCTTATATTTCAGGCTTAATCAAGAGACATAGCTCAATAAAACATATAATCAAGAAAGAACCCACTCTACTCACTACTTTTGTCACAAAGATAATTTTGAGTTGTCACTCACACTGCTTTTACTGCACTGGTTTATAGCAGCAATTCAATTCAAATGGTGGATCACTGCCTCTTCACTTTACCTTACAAATTTAGTAAGGCCGCACTTAAAATCCACTTATCTGCTTCTGCGCTGTGACCTTTCCCAAACAGGTCCCAAGATCAGTTGTGAATTTCACTGTTTTTTAATTTTCCTAGATACACCCCGATGTCCAGCGATACATGAATTCAAACAGCAAAGGGCAGTAACTGCTAACTCTGTCAGTTAGCAGTGTGGGCTCCTTCTCTCTCTCTCTCTCTCTCTCTCTCTCCTGCAATGACCTCACCATGTGCTTCCTTTGTCGGTTCTTCTCCCTTTTAAAACTGCTGTTGTTTTGACTTTTTTTTCCCAAAGTTCCAAAACAATGCAACAGCATATAAAACAGTAATTACTGCTCCTGGAATTCAAGGAAATCACCTCCAAAACCTAAAACACCTCAAAGAAAGGAGCAGCTGTTATCGCCAGAAATTTTTCTCATCTTCCATCTTGGATTACTCTGTTTGAATAAAATGGTTTGAGAAGCTGAATGGTCTAGTCCAATGCTTTCAAGATAAATGATTCATCTCTTATGACAGAACGGTACACCTTTTAATTGACTTTTCTTTAAAACATCATTTATATTTTTAGATCTACTGCTCGAGTCTTTGAAATTAACAACTTTGATTTATAGAATGCAGGTAGGAGGGGCCTACAGCGTTAACACTGAAGAAGTGTCAAAATCCATAGAGCGTAAAAGTCCATTACATGTGGTGAACTATAGGTATAACAAATTCATGACACATTAGAATCTGAGATTGAAACATATTTTGTGCAACTCTGCCCAGTCCCTGTTGTTTACACATTATGCACAAAATTTGTAAGGCAAAGTGAAGAGGCAGTGATCCACCATTTGAATTCAATTGCTGCTATAAACCAGTGCAGTAAAAGCAGTGTGAGTGACAACTCAAAATTATCTTTGTGACAAAAACGTACATTAACTCTTCATGATATCATGAAGTTTGATGATATTTTTGGTGCAACTTCTCATTGGTTTTCCTGTAAGTATTAAGGTATTTCAAGAAGAATACTGGTGTGTGAAAAATAACACACTGGCTGGAAACCAGTGAAACCTTGAAAAGGGAAAATTATTTCATAGAAATCACTGTTCATAATCTGGTTATTTGATGTGACTATAATCTGCTTATTTGACGTGACTATTTTGTTGAACATTTTAGAAAGATATGATATATAAATACATGAATTCACCCAACCACTTAATCTCCATTTTGCAGCTCCTCCTACAATCTACCCAATTGTGTTACTAAATCCACATAGGCCATTTCTAAACATCTGTCAGAGCTATTTCAAAGCACAGTTGAGCAGAAAGCACAGAGGTGTGTGTGACAATGGCTCAGAGTTACTCATTAGGAGAAAGTGAGGATTGCAGATGCTGGACATCAGAGCTGAAAAATGTGTTGCTGGAAAAGCGCAGCAGGTCAGACAGCATCCAAGGAGCAGGAGAATTGACGTTTCGGGCATAAGCCCTTCTTCAGGATTCCTGAAGAAGGGCTTATGCCCGAAACATCGATTCTCCTGCTCCTTGGATGCTGCTTGACCTGCTGTGCTTTTCCAGCAACACATATTTCAGAGTTACTCATTGTCTGTTTTCACTCCATCACTTTGTGAAACCATTTCCTGCTCTTGCTTATTCTTAGGTCTTTTCTTCAATGCCTTTTCAAGTGGTTAAACATTTACTGAGTTTTGTATTATCTGTAATATGCCCTGATGCTGTTACAGCATACAGGTAAAGTGATGCAATGTTATCATTGAATTTCCCCTCGGTCATCTTCAGCATGTGGAAACCTGTAAATATTAAAAAGCTGAGAAATCCACATAAATCAAAAATCTGTTTTTCTGACATCAATAATCAATTAATTTCCCATACACACTAATTTACTTAATTTCAGAAAGCTTGGATGCAAATTGACAGGAATCAAGGTTAAATAGTGTCAATGTGTGCATAGTATTGCTGCACTTTGATGGCTAAAACGACAGCTTACTTGCCTATAGAATACCAATAATTTTTTTTTGCTTCTCCAACTAAACCATCCCTTCCATCAAGCTCACAGGAATATTTAGTTTGTGATAGGAAGTGTTGTCTTATCTCAATATACCTATAAGAGATAGGCCTATGGTGTTATCACTGTATCATGGTATGTGATCTGAAGATAGATTAACCATCTTAACCAAGACTACTTGAAGCATGACAGACTGATGAAAATGTGCTATTCTTGTAACAGATTTGATTAATATTAGCCCAAATGCTGAAGCATCTGTGACTGTAATATGTGTATGTATCTGTATATATCAGGAGCTGTAATATACATCTGTTGATTTTTTTTAGTACCACATTAGCCACGGCTAGCTCTTTTGTTATGAGAGCTCACATAAGATACAAATACCCCACTGGAGACAAAGCTCCCACTATAAGTGGCATTTCATGACAAGCAGCAGGGCCCTTGGAAACCTCATTGAATATCAGCTAGATGACAGCCCTGGACTTAAAAGCATTTGGAGAACTAACAGCAACATATCTTTTCTTGCGAATACAGAACATAAACTGAACACGCAAAAGACCTGTTACTTTCCTACTTTCTGCATAAAATCTAACTTCGGTTATTTCAGAAAACCTTTTCAAAAAAGGTGTTTTTCAATTGAGAACTAGCGATGGGCTGTCAAAAACTACTCACAACTTGAATACATAGTTATCCGGAAAAAAAGTCACAACTTTTAGAACAGTTTTCTAAACTAACCAGGTTTACCTTCATGCCAGGATCAGTTGATTCCACCATTTTGTCTCTCCAATTTGGCATGATCCCAGAGGGAAGCTTGCATGTCATCATTCCTTATGTTTGATGTGATTGCCATCTAGTGGTAGAAATCTGCTACTCCATGTCCCAATTCTTAATGGGACAGTCTGAAGTGATTAAACCCTGCGAAGAAGCAGCAACAGTGAAAAATAAAATAAAGTAAAACAGGAGTGGAAAAGGATCAAAAGGATAGAAAAACAAAATAACTAAAAGAAAAAAACAAACACTGCACCTTCTATTTTAAAGAAAAATAAACTTTTCAACAGGAAATGGACGGCAAATACTTTAAGGATTAGGGAGCCAATGATACTTTGACTGAATTACAGCTATTCAAGCAACATATCCAGCTTTATTTTACAGATTGAGCAATGGATGTTTCCAAGCAAAGACCTCTGAAAACCTCATCTGCCAATGAAGACTTTTGCAGAATTAATGCATTGGGTCTTTTCATGAGAGATCAGAAAGATTCAGAAAAAATCTGCAGGGCACTCAAAAACCCTACTCAAAGTAAGAATCAGGATTAACATAGTGTTAGGTGAAGGGGTAAATGAAGGGAATGGGTCTGGGTGGGTCTCTCTTCAGAGGGTCGGTGTGGACTTGTTGGGCTGAAGGGCCTGTTTCCATACTGTAAGTAATCTAATCTAATCTAACTCCAGTTCATGTCGTACAGACAAAAAGCATCTGTTGATGAGCTCATTGCAAGATGCCATGGAAAAGAGCACAAATGTGGTTTCCCTGAAGCAGAACTCACAGACGTTCATCAAGTTAGTAATTACCTAGGATCTTCTACCCAAAAGGGTTGATGCTTTACTTGAAGACAGACACATAGTGGCCGGGCAGCAACAATTTCATGCTGTATGTGCAACCAATGCGACTGCTACACTTTGAAAAGTGCACCTCTTTGCCAAGATCTATTACATACAGTTTGGCACCTACCTAAAAACACCCAGCTTTACTACACACCTGTAAATCACATGACACCAAAGTACTTTGGGCATGCAAAACCTGCATGAAATCTTATTCCAAAAGTCAAGTCAGATCCCAAAACAAAATGCAGGTGACCAACAAGACGATATGAAAACACATCACTGGCTGGAAAGAAAGAATTTAAAACATGCACAAACTCATTGTTGAAGTGCACATTCAACTAAGCAAAAGGCAAATTTCTGAAGATGACCAAGATTTCCGCATCATTAACCACACATGCACATGTCAAAAGTATAAAGCATTCAAAAGCATTTTAACTGTTCTAAAAGGGCAGGCTAATGCACTCTAAAATCTAAAATCAACACTGAGCCAGTGCCAACATATTACCACTCCACATCTTGAAAGACATGTACCTCAGAAAGTGTTACATGGTCCAGACTATGAGAGACCATCTCTTAACATACAATGGATCACTAGCTCTGTGCAGTGGTACAATCATACTGCAGTGCCAATACGCAGGCTCATTTTGACTTTCCAAGATCTTCTACTAGTGGTCCAGCAGTGGTAGGACTGCCAGTATACTCATATCTTGGTATAGTCACATTTCATGGGATTCCAGCTACACCCACTGTGGTGAAACAGACAAGGCATAGTGCAATTGAATTAATCAAAGTTGAAGATGCTCTCAACTGCTCTATTAAACTTTGGCTAGAGCCAGTGTGAATAATTGCAATTAGCAACTATAAGAATTGCAGAAGACCTAGTAATATCCTAACAGATTTAAATAAGTACTTGAGAACACTTGACCATCTTAGCCAAACAGTGATACACCTATGTGTCACTATGTGTCTATCATGGCAAGTAATTTTCAAAAGCAAACAAGTCCTAATATAGAAGTGTTACAGCAGAAACACATGAGGTTTGTACCGGCCAGGGATGAATTAGGATATTCAATGATCAATGCAAATGAGGCCTGCCAACATAACAACACCAACAGTAAATCCACGTCCACAAAATTCCATCCACTCTCGGACAAAAATAACAATATCGTATTCCCAGTGCATGGAAAAGATTACAACCTTCTAATATGATATGGAGGTGCTAGTGATAGACTGAGGTGGACAAAGCTAAAAATCAGAGTTGACGAGTGTGGAGCTGCAAACCTCCACATCGTATAACAAGGATGTAATCTTTCCCATGCACTGGGAATACGACTTTTGTTACTTTTGTCTAAGAATGGATGGAATATTGTGGACATAGATCTGCTGCTGGTGTTATGTTGGCATGCCTCATATGCATTCATGAGTTATTGAATATCCTGATTCATATCTGGCCAGTACAAACCTCATGTGTTTATGCTGTAACACTTTTGTATTAGGACTTGTTTGCTTTTGAAAATTACCATGATATTCCAGGTGCATCACTGTTTGGCCAAGATGATCAAACGTTTTCAAGTTTTTAAAAAATCTGTCAGGCTATTACTGGATCTTCTGAATTCTTATAGTTGCTAATTGCAATTATTCACACAACACCAGGTTATAGTCCAACAGGTTTATTTGGAAGTACTAGCTTTCAGTTACATGACACTGTGATCTTTTGCTATAAATTCTATGTCTTACGATCCTGCTCCACAGTTACCTGATGAAGGAGCAGTGCTAGTAATTTTCCAAATTTACAATTGTTTGATGACTTAGCAAAACAAGATGTCCAGCCATCACTGATGCGATGACCACTATATTCAGATTATTCAGTATCCTGAAATGGGACTAGTGGCTGACAATGAACCACAATGCAAACCATTTTAAAATGTGTGCTAAGAGTGACCAATAGCTGAAAATATGTTTCTGGAAAAGCACAGCAGGTCAGGCAGCATCCAAGGAGTAGGAGAATCGACGTTTTGGGCATGAGCCCTTCTTCAGGATTTGAAACCATTCCAAAAAAAAGGAGCTTTTTCTTCAAAGACACAAAAGAATGAAAGAGATACACATTGTGCAAGCAGATCGAGAACTACCACAAGTGGGCACTGCACAGACAGTGACTAATTGCATGCACAAAACAGAGACAAACTTATTTTCCCTTTCCACTGAGGCCCTTAACTGGAATAAAGCTAGTTTTTATCATTTCTTTCCTTCTGTGCATTTTTCTCACTATTATTCTCTTCTTGAGGCCCTGCTACTCTCTCGTTCTTTCATTGCTTCTCTTACGTTTTCTGTGTATCTGTTAGTCTTTCAGGTGAAGTTATTGTACAGTAAATAGGGTAAGGATTTGACACGTTAACAAATGTTAACAGCATACTCCTGCAATTTCTATCTCCTTCCCCATTCCATCTGCATAAATGGGAGTGCTGTTTTAAAACATCCCTACATTCTTCAGGCCTCTAAATAGCTAATCAATGTACACTAAGCAATTTAAGGCAAAGCAGTGCTGTCACATTCAAAACTGGGCCCTCATATGCTGCTTTCTCTCAAACTGAACATCAAATTTTGCCATGTTGCAATCATTACCTCTGAATGGATCTTTAACTATGAGATCTCTTATGAATCCTACCTTATTACAAGTTACTGGATCTAAAATAGCCTACTTCCAGGTTGGTTCTGCAATGTACTGCTCTAAGAAACAAACCTTAATTCACTATAAATTTGCCTACCATATTACCTTGTCCATCTGATGTGTTCAATCAAAATGCAGATTAAAATCATCCATGACAGTTTCAAAGCCATTTTTAGACATTTTCATCATTTCCTGACAAATACTTCATCCTACAGTGAGACAATTCTTCGGAGTCCAGAAAATAATTCCTATCCTAGACTTCTTTCCCTTGCTATTCCTATTTCTACCCAAACTAATACCACATCCAATTATATTGCACCAAATCACAGCTCACCACTGCACTAATACCTCGCTACCATCAGTTCTGAGGAAGGGTCACTTGATTCAAAATGTTAACTCTGATTTCTCTTCAAAGATGCTCCAAGGTTTTTATGTACTAAAACCTTTTATTAGCAATGCAACCCCACCGCCTTTTCCTTTTTGCCTATTAGAGTCATAGACTCAATCATACAGCACAGAAACAGACCCTTCAGTCCAACCCATCCATGCCAACCAAGTTTCCTAAACTAAACTAGTCCCACTTGTCTGCTTTTGGTCCATATCCCTCTAAACCTTTCCTATTCATGTACTTATCCAAAAAAAGTTGCCTCATGTGACCTTCACCTTAAACATGTGGCCTGCAGTTTTGAAGTTTCCCAACGTGAGGGAAAGACCCTTGCAAGTCAACTTATGTATGCTCCTCATGAATGCTCCTCATGATTTAATAAATCTCTGTTAATGAAAAAAGTCTCAGCCTATCCAGCCTCACCTACAACTCAAATCCTTCGGTCATGGCCACATCTCTACAAATCCCCCTCCCCTACCCAACACCCCTTTCAATTCAATAACACCCTTCCCTCATCTTCCAGAACACTGAATATCTTGAATATTGCGTTCCCAGTCCCGGTTACCATGCAATCATGTCTTCACAATAGTGAAATTAATTTATTTCTATTTGTGTCATCAACTCTTTATCTTGTTAAAAATGTTGCATACATTCAGATAAAGAGCCTTAAGCTTTGAGTTTTTATCATTATTATTTATTCTGGCCCTGATTTCTGCTGCATTCTTCTGCTCACCTTTACTATTCCTTCCTGTCACACTTCAATTATTACTTGCTTCTTCATTAGTCTGCACCCCTATTCCCTCATTTCTTTTTGATTTTTTTTAAACTTCCTTCCAATTGCCCCACTACTTAGTCTGAAGACCTATCTACAACTCTGGTTCTACAATTTACCAGAACACAGGTCCCAGCCTTGTTCAAGTGAAGCCTATCCCAGTGGAACAGCTCTCCCTTTCCCATAACCAGCTGCCTTCTAAGCCTCAGGATACAACTTAAGCCAGCCCTGATGCAAATCACCTTTCTTCAGTTTCCTTATTCCTGCAGTTTTCTACATATTTAAAGCGATAAATATGAAGTTTTTTAGTAAATAAATAGAAGTTCATTCAGAAGCTGAACTGGTGGGAACTGTAGCCATGTGTGAATTGAGGTGGTGGTCTAATTCACATTTGTATTATTTTCATGAAATTATTGTTTGCATGTGGATTATTTTAATATTTATGTGATACATTGGAATGAATATTTTCATAATATAAGAAGAAAAGAATTACCGTAATCCAAAAATAATTTTATCTGATTTCCAGCACCTAATGATATTTTCTGGTAGTTCAAATTGTCTCACTGCTTTATGTAAGTCAGTTAAGAATATTGTTAAGCTAAAATGACACAAGTGTTGGCGGGTCATAAAGGTTCAGTTCATTTGATTATATCATAATCGCTGCAAACATTACTAAATGGGTTCTCAGTCTGTTTTATTTTACACGTGATCCCTCAGACGCACAGAATTTTCAACATGCCTGTGGACTGTAATGAGCTTCCACATGTCCAAAGCCATTAGTCTCCCAACTTGTCATTACAGCTTGTTCTCTACAGACTTTTCCTGAAGACGGTTGCCATCAGTTTGGACTCATAGACCAAGAGTTTCTACTTCTACATTGCCAGCTTGAGAATTTCCACTTATTTACTCGAATGACGAGAAAGTCATGATTTAACAAACAAAAAGTAAAGCAATTCTCATGGTTATTAATCATCAAAAAGTGACACACAATCTTCCTGCATACACCACAGATGATGATGGGAGCATACAAACATTTGAGAATTAATGACATGAAATGACTGATGTATCCATTCAACACATCTTATGTTGACATGGTGAATGTGGATGGTGGAGGGTGTGAAAATGAGATGGTGTTGTGAAGGAATAGAGGGTGAGACAAGGAGAGAGCTTTAAAATGGGCAGAAAGTTAACAAATGTGAATAAGTTCCAGTGTACATCAGAAGTACCAAGCCAGCAGCCACTTACGGCCTGAAACTGCCATAAAATTGCCTTCCAGCAGTTTCGGGTCAGAGAAGGAATGGAACCTCAGGATTAGTCCCATCTCCCAGACCTTGAACATGAAAATCTATTGCCATCCATCTGTGCACATTTAACAACAGGAAACTGCTTTGTCAACTGTGATCCTTGTCCGAATGTAGTTTGAATTACAGATCAATTTTTCACAACTATTTATGACCATAGTGCTTAAAAGTAGTTTATGTTTAGGTACAGATAGCTTCTGTTTTGTTGCTTGGAAATGTAGAGTCACTGCTTATTAATATCTGGCCAAATACAACTCATGCTCAAGAGTGACATCAAAACAGGACATTGCTTTATTCTCTGGCTCTTCACTGTCTGTGTGTCTAAAGAAACCACTTCAGAGGCCTTAAACTTTGGACTCAGAAATGTAATTGGTTGTGTATATCTTGATATTATTCTGTAAAATTTTACCTTAAGACTAAATATATTTGTACAAATTCTTCTGATAACAATTTTAGGAGAAGTAGTAACTTGCTGTGATATGGGATCTGACAGGTTCTAACCTGGTTAAAATGGCTAAAAGGATTAATAAATAGCCTCATTACAGAAGCATCATAATAAGCATTTCATTTGGATTTTGGATCGCTTGAGTGTTCTCTTGGTGTTCCCTGAAAGTGCTGATTGATATTCGGTTCTAATTCCATTGACGTTATGTGGCCCTGATGCAGCCGAGGGAGGATCTTATAGAAACATTCAAAATTATGAAAGGGATAGATAACATACAAGCAGGCAAGTTGTTTCTGCTGGTGGGTGAGACTAGGGCTAAGGGACACAGCCTCAAGATTAGGGGGCGTAGATTTAGGACCGAGATGAAGAGGAATTGCTTTTCCCAGAGAGTAGTGAATCTACGGAATTCTCTGCCCAAGGAAGCAGCAGAGGCAGCTTCATTAAATATATTCAAGACACAGTTGGATGGGTTTTTGCATGGTAGGGGACTTAGGGGTTATGGGGATACTGCAGGTAGGAGGAGCTGACATAACGGATAGATCGGCCATGATCTGAATGAATGGCAGAGCAGGCTCAATGGGCCAAATGGCCTACTCCTGCTTCTACTATTATTTTTTCTATTACTATGAACTATTACACCTCTGTTCAAAGGAGGAAAAAGGATAAATTCTGCAACAACGGGCCACTCAACTAAATGTCAGTGGTGGGAAAGCCTTCAAAGACAATAATCCAGGTCAAACGTCATTGGCATTAGGAAAAGTATAGGCTACTGACTGAAAGTCAGTATGGGTTTGTTAAAGAAAAATTGTTTTTGACCAATTTGCTTGAGCTCTTTGATAATGTGGTGGATACCGTTGATTGGATTACTGTTGTTAATAAAGGATCACAAAGAACATAGAACAGTCTATATATCCTCCTATCTATATCCTGCTGTATCCTTTGGGAAGTCTCCTCATTATCCACAGTTCTCCCAATTTTTGTGTCATCCACAAACTTACTAATCCACGTTCTCCTCCACATCATTTATATTTATTACAAGCAGTAGGATTCTTAGCACCATTCCCTGAGGAAAACCACTGGTCACAGATCACCAGTCAGAAAACACTCTTCCACTGCTAATCTCTGCCTTCTATGACTAAGCCAGTTCTGTATCCATTTTACCAGCCCACGGTGGATCCCATGTGACTTTATCTTTTGTATCAGCTTACCATAAAGGAATCTTGTCAAAGAACTTGCCAAAGTCCATGTAGACAACATCTACTGCCTTGCCTTCATCAATTTTCGTTGTCACTTCCTCAAAAAACTCAATTAAGTTTGTGAGACATGAACTTCTTCATACTGCTGCCTATCACTAATAACGCCACACTTTTCCAAATGTGAGCAAATTCTATCCCTAAGAATCTTCTGCAATAATTTCCCTCCCAGTTACGTAAAGCTCACCAGCCTATAATCTCCCAGATTATTGCTAGATTTTAGATTAGACTGCCTACAGTATAGAAACAGGTCCTTTGGCCCAACAAGTCTACACCGACCCTTCAAAGTGTAACCCACCCCCCCTATCTTATACCTCCTCTGACTAATGCACCTAACATTATGGGCAATTTAGCATGGCCAATTCACCTGACCTGCACATCTTTGGATTGTGGGAGGAAATCAGAGCAAACCCATACAGACACTGGGGGAACATGCAAACTCCACACAGACAGTTGCCTGAGGCGGTAATCGAACCCGAGTCTCTGGCACTGTGAGGCAGCAGTGCTAACCACTGAGCCACTGTGCTGTTGCCCTTCCCAAACAAAGGAATAATGTTTTCTATTCTCCATTCCGTTGGGACCTCTGTTGCGACTAAGAGGATAAAAAGATATCACACAAGATCCCAGCAATGTTTCCACCTGCCTCCCTTTGCATTCTGGGATAGATGCCATCAAGTTCTGGATACCTATTTTTTAAAGCACCCTACATCTCCTCCTTTGCTCTATGCCCCAGAATATCAACATACCCCTCCTGAGATTCACCATCCATCATGTCCTTCGTCTTTCTGAATACCAATGCAAAGTATTCGTTCAGGGCCTCAACTACGTCCTTCTGGCCCCCCACATAAATTTCCAAATATTGGACTTGTTACCAACATTAAAAATGATGTGATTCAAAGGACATTGGTAGCATGGATTCAAAGGTGGCTAATAGACAGAAAGCAGAGTAGTAGTAGTGAGTGGTTGTTTGCAGAGTAGAGGCTTGTAGACAGCCATGCTCCCTGGGACACAATATTAGGAACACTGTTCTTTTTGCTATCTAATAAAAAGATTCACATAGTTTCAAATGTTACAGTTAATATGAAATGTGGAAATACAGTAAACAATGGGGAAGACAATTATAGGTTTCAGGAAGGTTTCGGGCATTAGCCCTTCTTCAGGAATGAGGAAAGTGTGTCCAGCAGGCTAAGATAAAAGATAGGGAGGAGGGACTTGGGGGAGGGGCGTCGGAAATGTGATAGGTGGAAAAAGGTCAAGGTGAGGGTGATAGGACAGATTGGGGTGGGGGCGGAGAGGTCGGGAAGAAGATTGCAGGTTAGGGAGGCGGTGCTGAATTTGATGGATTTGACTGAGACAGGCTGGGGGGAGTCAGTCAAATCCATCAAATTCAGCACCGCCTCTAGGCGGCCTGTCTCCCCAATATAGTGGAGGCCACATCGGGTGCAGAGGATGCAATAGATGATATGTGTGGGGGTACAGGTGAATCTGTGGCGGGTATGGAAGTTTCCTTTGGGGCCTTGGAGGGAGTTGAGGGGGGAGGTGTGGGCGCAAGTCTTGTACCTCCTGCGGTTGCAGGGGAGGGTGCCGGGAGTGGAGGTTGGGTTGGTGGGGGGTGTGGATCTGACGAGGGAGTCACGGAGGGAGTGGTCTTTACGGAATGCTGATAGGGGAGGGGAGGGAAATATATCCTTGGTGGTGGGGTCCGTTTGGAGGTGGCGGAAATGACGGCGGATGACCTGCTGCGCTTCTCCAGCAACCCATTTCCATCTCTGATCTCCAGCATCTGCAGACCTCATTTTCTCTTCTGATAGATTGGGCAGCCATGTTGCAGATGAAATGGAAGTGTGGAGTGATACACTTTGATCAGAAGAACGAGGTAAGGCACTACAAAATAAAGCATACAACAATAAAGGGGATGCAGGAACATGTGGGGACCTAGGTATATATAAACAAATCGAGAAGGAGCTACACTTATGAAGGGTGTCAAGGAAAGGATACAGAAGACATCAACTAGAATGTGAAAGATTTCAATCACATGAGAGGCAGGAAAAGCTGGGGCTGTTCTCCTTGGAGCTGGCAAAGTTAACAGAAGATTTGATAAGAATGTTGAAACTCCTGAATGGTTTTGATAGAATAAATAAGGACAGAATGTTTCACGTAGCTACAGTAGTAACCAATGGCCACAGACTGCTAAAAGAACCAGAAGCAACAAGTGGAAACGTTTTTTTAAACAAATCCATTCTTCTAATCTGGAATGCACTTCCTAAAAGGGAGGCCAAAGGGGACTCAATAGTAACATTTGAAAGGCCATTGAATAAATGCTTGAAGGAACAAAGTGGATCCAATTGGATCGTTCTATTTGTAGACTGAATGATCTTCATCTGCACTGTATAATTCCATGATTCTATACTGTAATCAGCTAGTTAGTCCTGATATGAGAACCTGAGCAGTGATATTCAGCAGTCTGTAAAATTCGGAAGGATTTTACAGTTGTCATTTCAGATAATTCACCATTAATCAATCACTAATCAGGGATTCATTATCTCTGGTTAAGCTTATTTAAGACAGCAAAACACAATGTTAAAAAGTAGACATACAGCAAAACAACTGATTTTTTTGTATGAGCAGCGTACAGATCCAAAGGTGAATTCTCTTAAAGGAAAGTCATGCATATAACAACAATTATACCTTAAAATAAAACAAGAACTGCAGATGCTAGAAATCTAAAACAATGGAAATTGTGTAAGGCTTCTTTGTTGGCTCAATTGACTTCAAAGAGGTGATTAGAAACTAAATAATTTATTAGCGACTAATTAATGATCTTTTGGATGCTGAACTCAATCATAAATTCCCATAGAGGTTTCAGTGGCATTAGCTAATTGCAGACAGGGGGTTGGAGGGGCACAACAAGCCTAACCACTTGTAACAAAAAAGGGAAAAATTGACCAGTAATCCCACTTCTGATTGTTAGTCAGTGATCCCTATAGGAACATGAGCATGTTTGAGTGTTGTAGGAGGACAGATTAAGGTGTAGCTGCTACAGAAATAAAATATCACTCTCCGATCTCCCTGTGACTCCACCCCAAGGTCGCTTTGTTCAGCAACACTCCCCAGGACTCATTATTAAGTGTATAATTCCTGCCCTGATTTGCCATTCTAAAATGCAATTTCTCATGTTTATCTGAAATCCTTGTCTAGAAAGGCAAGGATTGGTTAGAGATAATGAACATGGCTTTGTGCGTGGGAAATTGTGTCTCACTAACTTGATTGAGTTTTTTGAAGAAGTGACAAAGAAGATTGATGAAGACAGAGCAGTGGATGTTGTCTAGATGGACTTCAGCAAGGTGTTCGACAAGGTTCTGCATGGTAGACTTGTATACTGAAGAATGGTCACTGGACTCAATCATTAACTTTGCTTTCTGTCCACAAATGAATTAGAGTCATAGAATCATAGAGATGTACAGCACAGAAACAGACTCTTTGGTCCAACTCGTCCATGCTGACCAGATATCCTAAATTAATCAAGTCCCATTTTCCAGCATTATATCCATCCAAACCCTTTCTATTCACGTACCCGTCTAGATGTCTTTGAAAAGTTGTTATTGTAACAGCCTCCACCACTTCCTCTGGCAGTTCATTCCATACAAGCACACCCTCTGCGTGAAAAAGTTGCCCTTACGTCCCTTTTCTATCTTTCATCTTAAACCTATACCCTCTAGTTTTGGACTCCCCTACTCTTGGCTATTCACCCTATCTATGCCCCTCATGATTTTATAAACCTCCATAAGGTCACCCCTCAATTACTGACGTTCCAGGGAAAATAGCCCCAGCCTATTCAGCCTCTCCCTATAGCTCAAACCCTCCAACCAAGGCAGCATCATTGTAACACTTTTCTGAACCCTTGCAAGTTTAACAACATCCTTCCTATCGTAGGGAAACCAGAATTGAACACAGTATTCCAGAATTGGCTTAACTAATGTTCTGTACAGCCACAACATGACTTCCCAACTCCTTGCTCAATACACTGACCAATAAAGGCAAGTGTACCATACACCTTCTTCACTGTCCTATCTCCCTGTGACTCCACCCCAAGGTCGCTTTGTTCAGCAACACTCCCCAGGACTCATTATTAAGTGTATAATTCCTGCCCTGATTTGCCATTCTAAAATGCAATTTCTCACGTTTATCTGAAATTAAACTCCAACTGTCACTCCTCAGCCCATTTAATCAAGATCCCATTGTTCTCTGAGATAATCTGCTTCACTGTCCACTACACTACGAATTTTGATGTCATCTGCAAATGTATTAACCATTCCATCTATATTCACAGCCAAATTAAGTGACTAAAAGCAGTGAACCCAGCACTGATCCTTGCAGCACAATGCTGGTCACAGGCCTCCAGTTTGAAAAACAACTCTGTACTACCATTCTCTGTCTCCTACCTTCAAGCCAGTTTTGTATCCAAATGGTTAGCTCTCCCTGGCTTCCATGTGATCTAACCTTGCTAACCAGTCTACAATGCGGAACCTTGTTGAACGCCTTGCTGAAGTCCATATTGACAATGTTCACTGCTATGTCTTTATCAATTTTCTTTGGCACTTCTTCAAAAATCCCAATCAACTTAGTGAGACATGATTTCCCATGCACAAAGTCATGTTGACTATCCCTAACCAGTCCTTGCCTTTCCAGGGTGAGTTTCTCCAGCAACCAAGGGTCAGGTATGCAAAATCCATGCAAGCACATGTTTCTGTAGAGGTCACTGGCTAACAATCAGCAATGGGACACTGTCCAATTCTTCCCTTTTTTGTTGTAAGTGGTTAGGCTTATTGTGTCCCTCCAACTCACTGTGTGTAATTAACTAATGCCACTGAAACCTGTATGTGATTTTGTGGTTCAGCATCTAAAAGATCATTAATTAGTTGCTAATAAGTTTATTCCTTTCTCATAAATTCCCTAAAGATAACTGAAACAAAAAAGAAGCTTTTAGCAATTAGTTTGTCTATATCATGTACTGTTGGTTCTGATATAACGTGAAAGATCCGTTCTCGTGCAATCACGCGTTATAAGAAAATCATGCAATAGCCGCCCTATTTAAACTAATGGGGCAGGAATCGTGTTGTAGCTAACATTGGTAAGGAAAGTTCATCATACTGCCGACTCGCCCCCCCCCCCCCCCCCACCCCCCGGATCCCACTGTCACCATCCCCGCACCCCCAGAAACCTGAGGGGAACATCACCCCTGCTAATGACCATCCCCATTCCCCCTACCATCACACCCACTCCAATTACAGGCTCCTCCCCCACTCCCAGCTCCACACCTACATCAGGTCCTAGCTCCCAGCCCTGCTGAGTTTTCACCATCCGCCCAGACCTTCCCCTCACTGAGGACGAACGATCAGTCCTCAGCAAAGGACTCACCTTCATGCCCCTCCGTCCAGGCCTCAATGAATTCAATACAGGCCGTGACGTTGAACACTTCTTCCACCGCCTCCACTTCTGAGCTTATTTTTTCAATCAGGATTCCTGCCCACCTTCCGAGGACCCCTTTGCCCATCTCCAACACACTCCATCCACCTGGACACCTCGTGCTGGCCTATTACCTGCCCTCGATCTCTTTGTTTCCTACTGCCGCTGAGACATTAACCACCTCAACCCGTCCACCCCCTCCCCCACTCCAACCTCTCACCCTCACAACGCACAGCCCTCCAATCCCTCTGCTCCAATGCCAACCTCACCATAAAACCAGCAGATAAAGGGGGTGCAGTGGTAGTTGGGTGCACTGACCTCTACACTGTTGAAGCCAGATGCCAACTCAAAGACACCTCCTCCCACCGCCCCCTTGACCATGACCCCATGCCCCCATCACCAAACCATCATCTCCCAGACCGCACAGAACACCACCACCTTAGGAGATCTCCCACCTACAACTTCTAATCTCATAGTCCGGGAACCCTGCACCATCCGTTTCTACCTCCTTCCCAAGATTCACCATCCTCACCACCCTGGCTGACCCATTGTCTCATTATGCTCCTGCCCCACCGAACTCATCTCCACCCACCTCGATACTGTTCTATCCCCCCGAGTCCAGAAACTCCCCACATACGTACGAGACACCACCCATGCCCTCCACCTCCTCCAAGACTTCCGTTTCCTCAGTCCCCAACATTGCATCTTCACAATGGAAATCCAATCCCTCTACACCTCCATCTGCCATGACCAGGGCCTCCAAGCCCTCTGTTTCTTCCTCTCTCGACATCTCCACCAGTACCCTTCCACCGACACTCTCATCCATTTGGTTGAACTGGTCCTCACCCTTAATTTCTCCTTCGAATCCTCCCACTTCCTCCAGATGAAATGGGTAGCCATGAGCACCTGCATGGGCTTTGATGAGTGCATTGGCGCCACCTCGTGCTCCCACGAGGAGGTTGAGCAGTTCATCAACTTCACCAACACATTCCAGCCCAACCTTCAATTCACCTGGACCATCTTTGACACCTCCCTCCCCTTTCTGGATCTCTCCATCTCCATCAATGACGACCGACTTAATACTGACATTTTTTACAAACCCACCATCCCCCAACAGCTACCTGGATTACACCTCTTCCCACCCTACCTCCTGCAAAAATGCTATTCCGTATTCCCAATTCCTCCACCTCTGCCGTATCCCAGGAGGACCAGTTCCACCACAGAACACACCAGATGGCCTCCTTCTTTAAAGACCGTAATTTCCCCTCCCACATGGTTGAAGATGCCCTCCAACACATTTCATCCATGTCCCACCCCTTCGCCCTCAAACCCCACCCCTCCATCTGCAACAAGGACAGAACCCCCCTGGTCTTCACCTCCCTCCCTACCAACCTCCACATAAACCGCACCATCCGCTGACATTTCTGCTACCTCCAAACGGACCCCACCACCAGGGATATATTTCCCTCCCCACCCATTTCTGCTTTCCGCAAAGACCGTTCCCTCCGTGACTACCTGGTCAGGTCCACGACCCCCAACAATCCTCCCTCCCTTCCTGGCACCCTCCCCTGCCACGACAGGAATTTCAAAATCTGCGCCCACACCTCCTCCCTCACGTCCATCCAAGGCCCCAAAGGAGCCTTCCACATCCATCGAAGTTTCACCTGCACATCCACCAATGTCATTTATTGTATCCGTTGCTCCAGATGCTGTCTCCTTTACATTGGGGAGACTGGACGCCTTCTCGCAGAGTGCTTCAGGGAACATCTCCGGGACACCCCAACCAATCAACCCTACCGCCCCGTGGCCCAAATTTCAACTACCCCTCTCACTCTGCTGAGGACATGCAGGCCCTGGGCCTCCTCCACCACAACTCCCTCACCACCCGACGCCTGGAGGAAGAAAACCTCATCTTCCGCCTCGGAACACTTCAACCCCAGGGCATCAGTGTGGACTTCCCCAGTTTCCTCATTTCTCCTTCCCTAACCTTACCACAGTTCCAACTTGCCAGCTCAGCACCATCCACATGACCTGTCCTACCTGCCAATCTCCCTTCCCACCTATCCATTCCACCCTCCTCTCCAACCTATCACCTTTATCCCCACCTCCATCGACCTATTGTACTCTTGGCTACCTTCTCCCCAGCCCCACCCTCCCATTTATCTCTCCACCCCAGAGGCTCCCTGCCTCATTCCTGATGAAGGGCCTTTGCCCAAAACGTCGATTTTCCTGCTCCTTGGATGCTGCCTGACCTGCTGTGCTTTACCAGCAACACTCTAATCTAGACTTCTACAAATAATGGTCTAAATTCTTCAATCACGTTAAAGCTAATTCATGGTGAAGAAACATGTGTTATTGCAGAACTGACTGTATGTGGAATACAGAATAAGGGGTACAAGCCAGTGATGTAACATTAGTGAACTCATCAAAATGACCATAAAAAAGGATTATTTCCTTTTTAATTATTTCAGTGACAAACAGAATCCCAGACAGGTAAGTCTTCTTTTCATTGGTAGGACTGAGCCTTTAGTGATGCTTAAACCTCTGTGTTAGTGATGGTATTAAGGAAATTGAATGAATCACGATTTATATTCAATGCTATTAATAATCACATAGTCAATTTCTGCAGAGGCATTTTGAGTGGTTAGTTTTCTATTATTTCTGAGGGAGCACACAACAGCTCAGTAAAGAGCACTCTCATACTGTTGTAAGGACAGTCAAGTAAGAGATTTTAAGAAGAAACTGCATCATTCCAGGTTGGTATCCTTGGGAATAGAACAATTCACTGCAGTATAATCAAAAAGCATTCTGTTTACATTATGCACAAACTATCACAAACCTATGAAGTGTTGGACTACCTACATGTAAACAATATTACCACTGGGTATTATTGAATTATTGCCCTGCCTACTGTTTTACTTGATCATAGGAAGAAAAAAGTTCTAGGATTAAATGATTAGATGGGAATGTGATCAACTCATTGTAGAGATGACTCATTAAAAATCTCAGGGAAGATGTCATTTCAAAAATGATGGTAGAAGAGAAAGTGTAATGAGCCCCTTGGTCATTCAGTGTCTTTTAATGCTTACCAATCTTTCCTTTTCTTAAGGCTGTGTGTAATTACATGATGATAAGACATCCTCCAGTACCTTGCTCAAGTGATAATTATTCATCTGTAAGCCCGTGCATGTACAAAATGGTTTATTATATATTATAAATGTGCAGTATGGCTGCAGCCACAAGAATGATGTGCCTTTCACTAGGAAACAGTTTTACAATGAACACCACAAAACAACTTTGACCAACACTGTTCCATGTGTCAATGAGACTAAAGTGTAATTACAAAACTGAAGGGAACTACTATATCTGACAAGACACCTTGAACAGTCATGGTAATAGATAATCTCACATCGTACGCTGCTGGTGATAGTAAACACAGACAGTGTGGCAACTAAAGTCACAAATGCAGCTGCATCCCACATCAGGGTCAAAGAAAAATGTAACCAAATGACAAAATTATGTTTATGTCAATGCTGTTTCATTTGGTGAGTTCTTGTGTAATGCCTGCTTTTTATATATGGTCCTGTGGCCTTCTTGGTAGGGGGTATATACAATGTATGGAACAGTGTTATAACATAAGCTCCCAGGTTCAGTCTTTGATCTACGTTTAATCAATGTTGTTTGAAATGGCAAAGGGCTTTCACTCTTCACCTCGGCATTGGCTGACATGGGGAAAATAATGTAGAGGAAGCCTAATCCTATCAATTACCTGGTGATGCCCACTTTGAAGTGCATAGAGGCTGAACTATTGAGGGGCAGGATGTCATGGGCGAATGTGGTTAGCTGGGGATGGGGGTGTTGGGGGGATGTTGACCACAGCCAGAAAAAATGTTGGCTGTCAACTGAACCACATTAGTGCTGTCCTGTCGCACTAACGCACTGTGGATGATCCTAAGTAGTTGACAGCAAGACTTTCGCCCTCTAATGGAAAGAAGTCCCACTACCCCCAGAGCTGCCAGCCAATAGATCCATCAGTCTCAGCAGTGCCAGTACTCAGTAATGGGAGATGCTGGAACAACATTTAAACACCAGAATTAAGATAACAATGGTGTTCAGTGACTTGGTACGGCTCAGGTTTTGTGTAGAGAAGGAGCCGAATCTGAGGTAGCTGGGAAGGGGTGGTGAGGGAGGGGCGTGGGGTTGAGTGTATAGGGCACCCTGAAGAATTTTTCAACCAGTTAACCTTCTCCATCTGTCCTGCTCATGCCAACTGTATTATGCCTGGACAGTGGGATATTACAGTTCATTGATCTGTTTACAAGCTCAACTGTCAGCTAGTTACCTTCTTAGAAATGGAGGGGGTGGATGCCTACTTGGGCATTAGTGCACCTACTATGTTGTGGATAATGGGTAAGATGTGTACTGAGTGGAATGTAATGAACTAGCCACCTGTAACATCCCATAGCTGAAAACATGCCAGTGTGGTGGGATTCAGCCTCTGAATTTGATCAAGACCAGCAATTGGGCTTTGCCAATTTACCAAGCTGTCTTACACATAGATATGGAGAAGCTACCAAGGATTACAAATTCTCAGTGTGCCACACTCCAGTGAAAGTAGGCACATTTTAAATTGAGAGATTGTGAATAGAATACATACTTAGAGATCTAGGGATGATGATACACCAGACATTAAAGATGACAAGGTGCAGAGATCATAAAAAGGCAAATGATATTTTGCGTTTCATACACCAGGGAATAAAGACAAATAAGTTACTCAAATTTGGACAAAACATCAGTTCAGCCAAAATGTGGTGTTTTGCATCGAGTCTGGTCTCTCCATTATAGGAATGTTATTGGAATCATGGAAAGGATACTGTGCAGTCATTTGAATGATATTGGAAGTGACCACTTACAGATTTGAAGAAAGAGTTAAACAGTTGTGTTTTTATTAGAATGTGGAAGGTTTCAGAGGGATAAATAGGGGTTTTAATAACTACGAAATACTTTGAAAGGATACGTAGTGAATGATTGTTGCCTACACTTCACAATTTGATAATAATTGGAAACAGACTCAAGGATGTGACTCGAAGTTTGAAGAAAATTTCCATACAAAAATTTGTTAGAAAATAGAAAACTATATAAGTCTGAGATCACAGCATTATTTAAAAAGAATAATTATTGGAAAAGGCAGTAAATGAAATTGAAATGTACAGTTCCTGTTGAAGAGCAAATTAAGTGACCTGCTATGCTATAATTATAAATTCTCTGATCCCAAAATTTTCTGTCTTGCTGTTTGATTAAAGATAAATTTGCAGAAAATGTGAGCAGTATAAATCAGTCTGTTTATTATTCTTATTAAGAAGGTTTTAACATTTTGAGTGAAATAATAAAATTTGCAAGCAGTGCTAAATTTGGAATATCGTTTTTGTTTTAAACATTTTTTCTTTTTGAAAAACAATTTTTTTGTGTGTGTTTGTGATCAGCAGTTTCCATACAATTGACTGTTAACTGCAGAGGAAAACCTGCTACTTGCTTTTGTTATAGCAAAGCCATAAGCTGAATCTTTTCAAACACATTTAGGATTGAATTTCACACCGAGAAAGTCATTCCTTTTACTGACATCCTTCAAGCACCTGGAGAATTTGCAAAATTTCAAAACCAACTAGAATTCATTTATGATTTTTTTCAGCAAGATCATATTTTGCTTAATTCAACACTTGTATACCACTCCCCCAATTTATTCTAAACGACAGCAGTATTTTTGTGAAACCAGAGCTTTGCACCTCACTGGACATTTAAATGGCAACTGATGTATTTCTGCCAGTCAACCACCAGATGGCACTTGTGGTGCATCCCAATTAACGTCTTGACATCGTCACTATAGCAAAACATAAGTCACCATTTAATTTTCTCCATGTATACAGATATAATTACAACTTTCAGTGAAAACTGTATAAGTGCAATGACTTCTCTACTATATCTATTACGTGGAAAAATTAAACATGGAGTGTGTCCAGAGCAAATCTGCTTGCACCTTGGTAAGCTCATTACAGGATATTTCTGATAATATTACAGAATACGTGACCACAGTATAGTCGTTTTTTAACGTTAGAAAATATCCTGTATATCACATAACCCTTATCTTTCCTCACGAAATGTCATTAGTCACTTTAATTATACAGTATACTCACTCATATCCCTCTAAAAAAAAATTTTTATAACATGCAAAGTCTAAACAGTAGAAATTAAAAATAATCAAAGTATTTATAAGGGAAAGAAGTATAAAAGCAAAAATGGATATTATCCTGACAAATGCATGTGTGAGATCATGATACAGCAATGTCCTTTGCATGAATACATAACGTTACTTGATGTGAATATTTGGTTATTATCCATCAGCTTGGCAGCTGCAGTGAGTGCAACTCCCTTCATGTTCTCTTTTGCAATTATTTATACTATTTAGGATTTGTGTTCTGATGTGATCTGCCAAAGTTCAGAGGTATTGAAAATATGTAGAATAGTATGAACATAAAAAATGGGAGAAGGAGTAGGTCTTTTGGATCTTTATTCTGTACCTATTTCCCTTGGTTCAAGATTCTACCACTAGTGGAAGCACGCCAACATATAGATTCAAGCTTAGAGCAGTGCTGGAAAAGCACAGCAGGTCTGGCAGCATCTAAGGAGGAGGAAAATTGATGTTTCGGGCAAAAGTCCTTCATCAGGACGTCGATTTTCCTACTTCTCGGATGCTGCCTGACCTGCTGTGCTTTTCCAGCACTACTCTAATCTTGACTCTAATCTCCAGCATCTGCAGTACCCACATCCGCCAAGCCAACATATACCTTTGTGTTTTAGTGCTATGCGTACGGAGTCATAAGCACTTCCTAAACTCTCCTCATTCAAATTGAGCAATTCTTGGTCTGTATCAGGTGATCTTCACTAACTGCATGGCAGCCTCCAGCATTATGTGATAAAGCTGTTAGCAAAGAAGACGCTTGCTTTTGTACCTGAGTCAAAAGCTTTCATGATGGAATCATGCCATCGACTCACTTTAGGAGATTTCTTGAAGTTTGGCATCTTCTTGTTGACCTTTGTTCCAGACATGAAAGGGTGAGACTCTGTGCCATCTCCACACATATCTATCAGTCATAAACAATACCTCTTAACCCTCATTGACTCCTTGCTGATGGCATCCAATGCTTGTTCTGTAAACTCCAGTCTTCTACTTAGTGACAACACGATGCACAGAAGTTTAGCCCAATGGATATCTGCTGTAGAAAGAAAGTCCTCCTGACGTCTAACTTCATTCTATCCTTATTTACCTTAGAAACATGTCCCTTAATGTTGCCCAGTTTAGTTAATTCACATCATCTGTTCACATGGACAGATTAGCAGAACTGTACAAGAAACCAATAACTTCATCCTTCCACCTACAAAATACCTTGAAGCTGAATTTTTCCATTTACAGTTAAAGTGTGGTGACGAATGAGTTTCAAGACTTTTTTTTACCATCAAGGGCCAGTGCAAATTTATTTACACAATCTTATGTTTTTCACTTAATTCCTTATGAGACATTGGGTGTAATTGTCAGGAAACTGAGCAAGGTGGAATGGCCTGCTGCTATTGGCACCTTCTGACGTACACACCTCTAGCTCTGTATTTAAGGTGCAGCTGCACACCACTTCAGACACCACAAGCAGGAAGTACCCGTCAGCTGCTGTGTTCGACATTCAACATGTGGCAGAGGAGTGGCAAAATAGCTGAACCCTGCTGGGGACACAGAAGGGTGGTCCTTTCTCTGTTGACCTCCAAAGGTGACCACACCCATGGACCCAGCCAGCTTGAAACCACATTGCAGCATGGTTCAGTCTGTCTCCTGGGTCAAAAAGGAATGCTGCAAGAAAGCCAATATCCTTCTGTACTCCACAAGAGTAAGTCCACCACCTTGCTTCTGCTGTCTCACATATACGGGCCACCATTCACTCAAACTCTGCCACTGCACATGCCTCTCATCAAGGCTCACAGAATACAGCTCACAGTATTGCGTGCATCATGTTAAATCAACAACTCTCACCCACCTCATCTCTCACCTATTTACCTTTCCTGCCCACTGCTCTTCTTACTCACTTGCTGGGGACATAGCAACATCTCTCCTGCTCCTGAATGACCACTAACTGTCCCCAGTATGCACTCTCCCCTTTGACTTGCACACATCATCATTTTCTTGATGCACATTCGGTATGTTTGTCAGGTAAGCTGCTGACACATGCTGCAGATTGACGTGGCAGGATGTCAGATAGTGACGTGTTTGCTCCTCTTTGTTAGACCGACTTTTCACTGTCCCTCACCATTACCAACTGCCTACCTCTCCTCTATACTCAGAAACGATTTAAACTGTAAAGACTTGCAGCCTGTAGCTCAGAGTTGACTTTAGTAAGTGCTAAGAAAGCAAGTTAAGAGGACATAAGCTGCATGTGTTCATGTCAGTACAAAAGCATTCAGTATTAATGCATGAGACTAAAGGCTGACCCTGCTCATGAAGTGACCTATGCAAGTCGTAGGTGTGCCTGAACTCTGAAGTGAAGTGGAGTGAGAGCAGGCATAATGATGTCGTGAGACTGGAAGTTTGTCAATACAAAATGGTGTGGATGAAGGGGAGGAGACCAATGTTCAAGAAGCATTCAGGAGTATTATAGTGAAGGAACAGTATGACCAGGTCAGGTATTCAGTACATTGCTATAAGGTACTTGCCCTTCTTTACCTGTCAGGGATTTGCCTGTCTCTGCTGACCTCCAAAGGTGACCACACACATAGACCCAGCCAGCTTGAAACCACATTGCAGCATGGTTCAGTCTGTCTCTTGGGTCAAAAAGGAATGCTGCAAGAAGGCCAATATCCTTCTGTACTCCACAAGAGTAAGTCCACCACCTTGCTTGAGAGGAGGAGAGGAGATCTGGAAGTGAGATGCAAATATGGCGAGTTGGGGATTTAAGTGAGATGCAAATACATGGAAATAAGATGGTTGGCATTCCAGGGTAAGATTCTGAAACCATCATGCCAGTCTTCAGAGGAAACCCAGATGAATTTTTCTCGACATGAAGAATTTGTTTTGTTTCCTTCTTGCCCTGTTATGTCACCATGTTTGCCATTACTCTATAGCACACCAGGGATGGAAAATGTTGCCCTTGGTTTTTATGGTTATCGATCTCTTAGTTCAAATTTGTCATCTTCTGTAAAAGACAATAAATCATGTTGGGCAAATGGGTCCATAGCTGTGAAAGGATCAATTCATCTCTGGTGCCTTGGCAACTAACCATTTTTCACAAGTGAACTTGGTAAAGGAGTAAGCCTTCCAATCATGGACAGCATTCCTATCAATCCTGAACCTGTCCACACGAACACACAAATGTAGTTTCTAACAGGAGCTAGTATAGCAATCTGGTGGAACCTCCTCACTCAAGCCCAGAGAAGCTAAGCAAATTGTAAACGTGCTGTCTCTTTTCTGTGGCTTCTATTCATGAATTGAGCACAGACTGAAGAAAAATTCTTTAAACTTCCTGATCCACATTGTACACCAGACTGGGGAACCACTGACTTACATTTAATTGTTTCAGTGCTGCCCCTTTTCTCCTGCTGAGCTCTCTTGTTGGATGAAATTCGGCTTGAGTGGTCACGATCCCATTCACAGTATCAAGGTAACTACAAAACAATAAGAAATCTAATTTTGTACTGGATTGATATTCAAATTCCAAACTGCTGAGATAGGAAATGGGAAATACTGTATCAGTCCACTAGGTGGACTACTGCAAATAGTCATAATTCGGAGATGCCGGTGTTGGACTGGGGTGTACAAAGTTAAAAATCACACAACACCAGGTTATAGTCCAACAGGTTTAATTGGAAGCACACTAGCTTTCGGAGCAACGCTCCTTCATCAGGTGATTGTGGAGGGCTCGATCGTAACACAGAATTTATAGCAAAATTTTACAGTGTGATGTAACTGAAATTATACATTGAAAAATTGATTGTCCGTTAAGCCTTTCATCTGTTAGAATACAGTGATAGTTTCACTTCTTTCATGTGTAAATCACAAAACACTTTTT
>NC_057721.1:52486018-52492391 GCF_004010195.1 Chiloscyllium plagiosum
AATGTATAATTTCAGTTACATCACACTGCAAATTTTTGCTATAAATTCTGTGTTATGATCGAGCCCTCCACAATCACCTGATGAAGGAGTATCGCTCCGAAAGCTAGTGTGCTTCCAATTAAACCTGTTGGACTATAACCTGGTGTTGTGTGATTTTTATTACTGCAAATAGAGTTGAGACACCTTGGGTAGATTTTCATGAGGAGCATCTGGGGGAAGCCAGTCTGCACACTCCCTCCCTGAAAGTTCCCAAAAAGACTGACTTTTAAAAAGCTTGTTGCAATAGCAAGAATAACACACTATGGCAGGCGAAACAGGCTCAGGGCCAGACCTCCCCCCCCCAATCAGTGGACATTCCACCCTCCAACAGCCCCTTCAGCACTATAATGGCAGATTATTTGGAGAGTCAAAGGCCTTAATAGGCCAAGAAGGTGGGTGACTCACTGGGTTACTTACCCATCCTCCATATTATTGGGAACATGTCAGATGTATGGAAGGGGAGTAAGATGGTGTGCAGAATGCCCACTCCCATTTGAAAACACACCCGTCAGGGCTCCATTATATCCAGCCTTGTTCAAAGCTGATACCTATTTACAATCCCTGATTTAGATGTGGTCGAATCCAACAGCATTTGCCCAAACAGGTGGTGTAATCTCCTGGGCCCAGGGACTACAGGCCTGGAGCTGAGATATGAAGCCCAGAACCTTGTTGCTTCATCATCAATGGTAGGGGGTGAGGGATCTGCCTGGGTAGCAATTCTTTCAGCACCAGGATGAGCGATGAACAGGTGACCTATCCAGACTGGTTAACTAGTGTGGGGAGGCAGTCAACACTGAGAGTGTCCTTTGGACTGCACATCCAAAAGACTGAACCTGGAAAGGTGGAGTGGCTGTTGAGAGACCCTTTCCCTACCCTCACTTCTGAACTCCCCATCACTGCTCTCCTCTCCCTGCAAACACCACTGCTCCCCCCCACCTTGCACCTGTCTATTGAGAAAAGTGTCCTGATAATCCCACTATCACACAAGCCATCACAAATGTGTAAATACTCAACTTAAACCAAGGTGTTCAATTTGCACCACTGACTACTGTGCAGGGCAAAACGGTTCATCCCAGGTTTTGTCATTAACAGAAAAAAAGTTATTTATTGTAAGGGCATCTATTCTTTAAGAAATAGGTTAGACCAAGGGGTCTGTTTCCATGCTGTATGGAAACAGACTCTACTACTATGCAACTTGAACTATAACACTTACAAAACACACACAAATACTGATGCACTTAATTATAACTAATAGAGACAAAAGATATGTAGTTAAATAAAGCTATAATGTGAAGAAAAATTTCGACAGAGAAAAAAACATTCTGAATATCAAAATCCAGACCATAATGTGGTGAGTAATTTCTCCCAGTCACTTTGATTTTAGCAATGTGACATACTGTTGTCTGTAGGGGGAAAATTGTTCTTCCGTTTGGTAAATCGTCGTGTAGTACCAGGTATTTTCTCGTGTTAGAATTCTTCCTTTTAATTTTCTTGTGTTTCATTGCCATCTCACTGACATAGTGAGAAAGCAACGAGCTGTTATCTGTTGCTGGCCCCGGATGTTTCTATTTGAGTTCAGACAGAGGGTCACTGGACACGAAATGTTAACTCTCTTCCGCTCTCCACAGATGCTGCCAGATCTGCCAAATTTCTCTGTTCCTTTCTGTTTTTTGTTTCAGATCTTCAGCATCCACAATCCCTTATTTTAGGATTATTGAGGTGCTGGTTTGATTACATGTTGAGGTTCTCCCTGACCTGGCTTATAACATTTTTACAGGACAGCACCATGTCCTTAAGAAATCTGAGTCAGGCAACCCCTGCTTATCAATATCTGATTTTTCCATATTCCAACATACCTTACCATACAGGAATTTCATGTACAACTTATAATATCCCTTTTACAGTATATGGCCTTACTTGTATCAAATGAACAACTATCCATTCCTCATATGCAAATATGTATGGATGTATTATATTAGAATATTACTTTTAATATAATTAAAATCTGGAACTCCTCCAGCCTCAGCTTCTGTGTGAACTATGTCCCATCTTCCAGAAGGTTTTGTCTATTCTAACATCTGCTCATGGTATTACTTTGACCTCTGGTGATGCACTTTATTTAGCTTTTGCTCTGGACAAATTGAAAAAAATGCTTGGAATTTGTTCCTGTAACTGTTTCATCTCTTTAATCTCACTGAGACACACCGTGATTATAGAAATTATAAAAGTGATGATGTGTTGGGCCCCTGGTGAGAATTGGATCAGATCAGTAATGACCCACATGTATAAATATTCTTCACTGTCACATTCGCCCACAAAGACAAGCTGCTTGAGCAAATAATGAAGGCTGCCATTAACAATAGAATTACAACCCATTATGAGTCATCCACCTTTAAGAGAAAAAGAGTAAAGGAGTAAGTCAAAGAGAAAATTACAGAGAAAGAAAGGAATAAATCAGTGCATTATAATCAGTCTCAGCACTCCTTGACTTTATTTTTACTCAGTAGTTGCTTACATTAATAATTCCATCACTCAAGCAGCTGTGATTGATAGGAGCTAGTGGTCTGACACAATTGTTATAGCGAGTGAATCACTTAATGTACTCATCTGAAAATGCTTGCTGGTGAACTTGTCTGGCAGCTGCAGAAGTCTGCCTGACCCCTCAGGATAATCCTTGTAAAGTGACTGGCTGCTCTCTAAAGGCAAGTCATTTCTGGATAATTACAGCTCTTGATAACTGGGGAATGAATCACTAGAGAGAGAGAGAGAGAGACGTATCAGCAACATCTGCAGAATGAGTGCTGGAGGAACTAAATCTACTGGCTGGTTGCTTATTAATAATGAGAACTAACCATTTTTGATGAGCAAGTAAATGGCAGAGCTGAGTAATTGTTCCGTTCATCCTTATTTAACAAACTCTCTGAAGGTTCAGACAGTCTGAGCAGAAAAGAATTTGCTCATTCACATCCATGTACTTATTTAATAAGAATTTGTACATTTGATCATAAGTAATGTTGTTCTAATTTTTGTACGATACCTGATTAAGTAGAATGTTAAGACTGGGCTTTTGAAACACTACTAGATTTTAACATCCTCCTGCTGGTGGGTTTTAATGGCAGGGAGATATATTAACTTGAGAGGGCAGCATTCCTGCTGTTTACCTGCCACCTGCACCCAATACTATTATTGAATTTTTAACCAACCAAGATGTTATTACACACCTCTGGAGCAGGTGGAATGGAACCCAGGCTTCCTGGCCAAGAGGTATGGACATTACCACTGCATGTCCACTAATGGCCGCAGTGACATTGGGAAGTTATATGCCAAATGCTCAATTGAAACTGTTAAATGGGCAATAATTCACACTTAAGGGTCTCGTCTGATTAGTTCTGAATTTAACCAGTAGTGGGACAGTCCTAAGCCAAGAGGCTGGTACAACAGGTTTCCAATCACAGGCTGTGTGGACAGGAGTGGGACTCCTTACTTACTCGGTCTCCAAGGCACATAAAAAAGTCCTTCAGGGATCCAGCTCATCCCCCTACCTGCTCCTTTTAGCCTCTCAAACCCCAGCTGCCCTACCCACACTTCACTCACTACCTGCTGAGGCCCCCAGACACTGACCCAAATTCTAATTCAACAGCCTCAGTCACCAAATGACTGCTGACCTCTGATTAGCCAGCAGCTCTGAGGTGGAATCTCCTTTTTCTGAGGGTCAGAAATCCTGTTTGGTGTCTCTTAATGGCCAATTGGTTGTTAAATGACTGTGGGACAGTCAGTATTCTACTATACACCTCTTCCCAGGCTTTTTACCTTAAACCCCTGGGGAATCTCATGTCCTTTATAATTCATCCCACTACGCCCCATTTTTGTGCCCAATTTTTAACACGTCTCTAAATTTACCCAGTTTGGCCTAACACCAAGAGAACTCTGTTCCTCCATTGGAAAGGGTCTCCACACTCTGAAGACATAGTCTGTGTGTGACAATGTGCACATCAACACAGGATGAACTGGGAGATCTCAGAATCAACTTACCATTTCACTTCACCGTCCCTTAGCTCTTTAAGGAAGACATTAATGTTTACAATGGCCTGGGGTGATAACAATGCAGTCAATGATAATGACTCCACTGCAAGGAATGCTTTAACAAGACATACATCTCCACTAGACTCGTCTCTAAAAGGACCACCAGAAGTTTAAGATTGTCACTTCGTTGCCTTGATAGGTGAGGAGATGTGAGGAATAGATTCTGAAACATTAAGGCGATCGAAATGGATAAGTCAAGCTGGGTTGGTACTTGGTTGTTTGCATATTCTTGGTTCCACAGTTAATGGAAAGGAATCTGTCCAGTTTCCTTCCACAGTGGTTTGGTTGACAACTCGTCTTCACCAGAGGACTGATTTATTTCCTTTCATCCACGGTGCCTTGTGGGAATTAATTCAGAGGAACTTGAACCACTGGCAAGCACAATAGCATGTGAGCTTTGTTGTAGCTTAGGTGTCACAATGTTACAGTTTATAATGTCCACTATAACTTCATGGCTCACCATTACCTTCACAAGAGCAATTAATATACAATAAATACTGGCCTCAGGCTGTGTAAGCATTAATTAAAAAAAATTGCTCAAAAATATTTCTGGAGAGTGGCATTGGAGGACTCCTCAGTAACTACTGAAAGGGGCTTCAGAGCATAACTGAAAACTAAAGTCTTCTGTATCACACTTATCATGACAACAAATATCATAGCTCCAAATTACTTATTGTACTTTCAAGTACAGCATGTGTGTTTTTTATTTAAGAAAGAAATATGAGTCAAAACATGGCAAAGGGTGTAAATGCAGTGGTTGTCTAAAATTCTATGTAGATAACACTGAGTCCTGACAGAAATCATTAAATTGTGCAGCTGGAGAGTGTCAAGGGAACCTCAGATGGCAAAGGAAGAGATACCACCTCAAACCTTACCTTACCAGATCACAGAATCCCTACAGTGTGGAAACAGGCCCTTTGGCCCAACAAGTCCACACAGACCCTCCGAAGTATATCCCACCCAAACCCATTATCTATATTTACCACTGACTAATGCACCTAACCTACACATCCATGAATTCTATGGGCAATTTAGCATGACCAATTCACCCAACCTGCACATCTTTGGATTGTGGGAGGAAACTGGAGCACCTGGAGGAAACCCAGGCAGTCATGGAGAGAATGTGCAAATTCCACACACACAGTCATCCGAGGCTGGAATTGAACTAACCGCTGAGCCACTGTGTCACTCTGACATGATGAAACAAAAACCAAAATTGCTGGAGAAACTCAGCAGGTTTGGCAGCATCAGAACTGATGCACAGTCACTGGATTTGTAACGTTAACCCTGCATTCTTCCTACAGGTGCTGCCAGACCTCTTGAGTTCATCAGCAATTTCTGTTTTTTTTAAGCTCTCCACCATTTGCAGTTCTTTTCTTAATTTTAATGCAAATATAATGAGTTGAGAGTAAGGAAGTTCTGGGCGAAAGACATTTGTTTTATCCCCTTCCAGGAATACACAGGAGCTAAAAACCAATTGCAACTCCTGGTCCCTTTGTGTGAGAGAGCTGGTATGCTATTGTGCTGGCCTGTGGTTCAAGTTCCTCTGAATTAATTCCCACAAGGCATCGTGGGTGAAAGGAAATAAATCAGTCCTCTGGTAAAGACAAGTTGTCAACCAAACCACTGTGGAAGGAAACTGGACAGACTCCTTTCCACGAACTGTGGAACTACGAATCTGCAAACAACCAAGTACCAACACAGCTTGACTTATCCATTTCGAACGCCTTAATGTTTCACAATCTATTCCTCACATCGAAGCCAATGACTGATTTGGCGATTCTGGTTTTGAAGATTTTTAATATACTTTTACTATTTTTGCACAACTCTCATTCCAATCTGTTTATGTGTTTGCATTTTCTCATGTTTTATAGAACATTTTTTAGAGCATAGAACATTACAGCGCAGTACAGACCCTTTGGCCCTCGATGTTAAGCCAAGCTGTTATACCAATCTGAAGCACATCTAACCTACACTATTCCATGTACGACTTAAATGTACTTAAAGTTGGTGAATCTACTACCGTTGCAGGCAAAGCATTCCATACCCTTACTACTCTCTGAGTAAGAGCTGAAAATGTGTTGCTGGAAAAGCGCAGTAGGTCAGGCAGCATCCAAGGAACAGGAGAATCGACGTTTCGGGCATAAGCCCTTCTTCAGGAATGAGGAAAGTGTGTCCAGCAGGCTAAGATAAAAGGTAGGGAGGAGGGACTTGGGGGAGGGGCGTTGGAAATGCGATAGGTGGAAGGAGG